>NW_015549777.1:384079-386500 GCF_001515605.1 Sinocyclocheilus anshuiensis
CGGGCGTGTAATGGCAGTGGTTAGGTGTTCACTGCTGTGTGCCTGTTACATTACAGTATATAAGATTTCACTTACCACCAGAGGCGTGTCTAGAGCATTTTAAATGGGGGTCCCAGGCTGGGGCACTACCTCAAAATAGGGTGGCCGGGGGACTTCAAGGCTTTATTCAAGTTAAAACACTTTCATCATCCTCATGAATGTATGCTGGTTTACGCTAAGGCTGCGACAAACACCAGTTTTTGTTCTGTGCTGATCACAATCGAACCCTTTCATTATCACATACAGAGTGTATACATGACGATGTTAATAATATATTAATTGCGTAGTGTGAGATTCATTGGTCATAACAGAACTTTGTGAGATCACGATGAACAAAGAGTGACAGTTTTTTAGTGGTTATGAGCGTGCAAAGTTTCGGGAATGACATCCGCATATTTATGCTAGATTCGCTCTCAAAGTAGTAGTGAGTGACATAGTGATAACCATAGCAATAGATGGGACAAAATATGTGAAAATGTGCATTAAGACTAGAGCACCCTCAGTGAATATTTCTGGTTGGTACGTTTTTTTGTATAGCCTACAAAAACAACAAAATACAAATGCACTAAATAAATTAATTTAATAAATGCATATTTACAATTAGTGGTCGACCGATATATCACCAAGGCCGATATATTGGCCGATATTTGGCATTTTTCAAATATCAAATAAGTTTTTCTGCCTGGCCGATGCGTTCGACCCGGACTTTTATTTTGACTGCGCTGAGAATGGCAGCACCAGGGCACACTAGGGCTGGACGATATGGCCAAAATTGATATCACGATATATTTCTTAATTTCAGTCGATACGATATAATTCTGATATCGATATGAACACTATTTATCTGAAATAGAAATCTTTTGTAACATTATAAATGCCTTTATCATCACTTTTGATCAATTTTAAGCATCCTTGCTAAATAAAAGTATTAATTTCTTTAATTTCTTTCCCCCCAAAAATAATAAAAATTATACTGAATGGAATAGTGTATGTTACAAAAGCTTTTTATTTCAGATAAACGCTGATCTTTGGATCTTTCTATTCATCAAAGAATCCTGAAAAAAAAATTTACTCAACAGTTTTAAATATTGATAATCAGCAAATCAGCATATTAGAATGATTTCTGAAGGATCATGTGACACTGAAGACTGGTCATATTCATGTCATTTTTACTGCGTGCTGCATGTAAAATGAGTGCTACCTTGGCTTTAGTTTAAAAAATATGATTCCCAAAGCACACAAACTTCCCAGATTACGAGTGCCCTGTTGGTTACAGTGTTTACTTTCTTTTTGTTTATATATTTTAAAATATTTCTTTATTTGTGAAAAATACTGTAATAGAATTATAGAATCAGGAAGTTGTCATCTAAAGTAACGTCCAGTTTTGTATGAGTGAAGGAAATCCGCTTGCGAGTGGAGAAATTCTTGCTCAAGCATTACATGGATTACGTAACACTATGCGCTCTCGACATTTGTCATTAAGATCACGCTATAGAAAAAGCTTAAAATTAAGCATAAAGAAGAGAAGAAAGCGGCCCTAGCTGCCTACACAGGATCCGCCACTGCCAGATGCAGTTAGAAATTTGATCGTTCCGTCCGAGTCTATTGCTGCGCTGCAAGCGCTGAATTAAAGTAACATTGTTTGCAGTAAATATGAACAAGGATTGACACGAAAATGTAGTAATTACACAATAAATGCATATTATTAAAGTCTCCTGTGTTTCACAGTCAACACATATGGCTTTTTGGCTAGGTTTAAAGGGAAAGAAGATAAAGATAAAGAAAACTTTTAGATAAAAAAAGACAATAATAGATGGCACTCGCGGAGGTAGGATAACAAAGTTCTTTATTAACCGCAGGATTACTTGTAATAAAGAATGCATTTTGCATTAAATGCAAAAGAAAAGGCAGTAGAGCTGACTGTTTCTGTCAATGGTAAGTTTGTGAGAACGTAAGAAATGTGGTGTGTTTAAACATGTCTGTGAAAGATTGTATTACTGTACTGTGGAAAAAAAAAAGAATTGCAATGCTGAAAAATAATTTTCAGTGACAATGTTTGGATTTGAAATCAAAATAATGGAATGATTATAATGTTGGAATAAATGTTGTTTTTGTGGTAAACAGCCATGGATCAGTAGCGGACTCCTCTCGCAAGAGTCAACTAAGAGGGGAATTCCCCCCATTTTAAAAAATGAAATTCAGGCAATTCAGGCCTGTCTGAAAATTCTGATTGAAGTATCACTATAAATAGCTATAAATGATAAAAATAAGGCTAATAAGGCTTTGGTATCGGTGATCGGTATCGGCAGATACTGCTGTCTGTGATCGGTGATCGGCCTCAAAAATCCTGATCGGAGCACCCCTAATATATATATATATATA
>NW_015549777.1:387353-394049 GCF_001515605.1 Sinocyclocheilus anshuiensis
ATAAACAAGGCAATAATAGATGGCACTCGTGGAGGTAGGAAAACAAAGTTCTTTATGAACTGCAGGATTGCTTGTAGTAAAGATTTCAATGCAAAAGGAAAGGCAGTAGAGCTGACTATTTCTGTCAATGGTAAGTTTGTGATAACGTAAGAAAAGCAGTTTAAATGTTTTGCCACTTGCTTGAGCAACTTAATATATAAATATACAATTAAATGCAAAAGTAAAAAGCATTTAATGATGTGTTGCTTGTATTTATTGTGTTTAAACATGTCTGTGAAAGATTGTATTACTGTACTGTGTAAAAAAAGAATTGCAATGCTGAAAAAGAGGGGAATTCCCCCCATTTTAAAAAATGAAATTCAGGCCCTGAATAAATGTCTGAAAATTCTGATTGAAGTATCACTATAAATAGCTATAAATGATAAAAATAAGGCTTTAAAAAGATCGGTATCGGCAGATACTGCTTTCTGTGATCGGCCTCAAAAATCCTGATCGGAGCACCCCTAGCAATAATGTACAGTATGTGGAAAATAATGTGTTTTTTTAACCTTAAACCGCATAAACACATTTCATTACACAAAACACACAAAATAATGTTCTTTTTAGCAACATCATATGACCCCTTTAAAGCTGATTATAAAGAATTGACTGTTATTAAGTACTAATCTACATTCTGTGAGAAAAACACTCACCTTTCCAGTCCAGATCACCATGTGCTTCAAATGAGAAAGCCACTTTTAAAATTAAAGTTGGCATAAAACAGTTGTGATCATCTTTCTTCTCTATTGTAATGTATATCAGGGTAAAACACAAACAGGAAAAAATGTAGGCAGACTAGAGGCTTGATTTTGTCCATCTGGAATTGATTGGATTAATGTTATTTGCTAATTGCTGCGATCTCATGTGACTAACAAGTCGCGGAAGGGAGGGATTATTGCCCCAAAAAGCTGTCGGCATTTGGCTTTAATTTATCATCTTGAATGTATTGGTCCAATACTGAAACTTAACACAAAATCTGACATGTACCTTGTTCATTGCTCCAGGCTGCTGGGCCCTCAGTCCACCCTGACCTCCTACTGTCTGCTGCTGCTGAAGAGCCTCTGCTAACAAGTTACTGCTGCTGCCCATGCCCGGGTTGTGCTGTCCTATTCTGGGCGATCCGTTCAACATCTGCGCTCCCAGCATGCTTTGCTGCTGAGGCGTGGGTCCTCCTGGCTGTTGCTGTCCATTGCCTTTCTGAGGTCCGAGCATATTCCTGTTCATGTTGCCCACCATCCCTGCCATCTGCTGTTGTTGCATAACCGTGACCTGCTGCGGGGAAAGATGCTGCTGCCCTTGCGGGCCCATGCCCTGAGTGCCTGGAGAAGCCTTCATACTCCCAAATAGCCCCATTGAGGCTCCTGCTGGGCTACCCATCGCACCCTGCTGCTGTGCTGCAGATGCGGATCCATGCCGGAGGAGTTCTGAGAGCTGCTTGTGTTTGGCCGCTGCATCCTGGCCACTGGACACAACTCCTCCAATGGCCCCGCCCCCACTACCCAAATTGCCGTGCAACTGGCCGAGGTCCCCTCCATTTGCTAGACTCAGCTCGGAGGAACTGATCAGCTCATCTGGAAGGTCATGCTCCAGGTCAAAAAGCGAGCCAAAATCTACAGCAGGAAATGAGAATTTAGAAGCAAAATTAATAATGAAAAACAAAATGCAATATATTCTGGTCTTGGGATAGATTCAGTGATATACTAAACACTGTACTAAAATTGCATTGCAAAAACACATCTCTAGACCTTACATATTTTTCCAATCCACTGACCTACACCTTGCTTTTACACAGAATACACAAACACATTATGTTAATGGCCCCTAAATTAGTTTACAATGTCCGTTTAATCAGTGCTTTATACTCATGAAAAAAATACACTAAAGGCATGTTCACACCATGGATGATGAAACTATAGTTTTAATAATCAGTCTAATTCTATGAGAAGTCCAAAAAATAGCTGTAACGATAATGACACAGAAGAAAAATATTGTTGGAATTGCTTTCAGAATAGTTTTTTTCCAGCTGAAGAACGATAAAAAAAAGAGCTAGACGTAACTGCAGCGTGCACTCATTATAAACAAAGTTACTGTGCATTGGTCATTGGTGTGGACGGCCGCTTTATAGTTATTGTTATAGTTCTTGGTGTGAGTGGCCCTTCATATAATATTACATATGAATCTAAATGGCTTCCAAAAATTCTTCCATCAGAAGAAGAGACCTGGTATGAGATTGAAGAGACCACCTTGACCACTTTCTATCAACATATTATGAAAACAGTTTGTGATTTATTCATTTGTACTTTAGAAGTGCATCCTAAAACTGAGTGTAATGAAATGGACACGTCCTGTCATCGCTATGTAAAGCTGTCACTCAATCCAAAATAATGTGCCAAACACTTCCACAGCCACTTCGCTGGATAACTGACAGCCGTGTTTATTAATGACTGACTATCTGAAATGGCTGGCTGTGGTCTGACAGGAAGCCAAACACAGATGATTGCATGTTGTTGAATTAGGATGTAAAGTTTTTTGGTAGTCGCTACTTAGACTCTGAAGTAAATGTTATTTGCTGGTGACACTTGCTCATTTAAAAAAAAGAATGCACTATGTCTAAAGAAAACTTCCAAGTATTGCAATCATTTACTACAACCTACCATTTGCATCTATTCAAAAGTTTTTAAAAAAATTAATGTATGTAATTTCCTAACACGTGTACATTTTATTGATATATACATATATAGCTCCTTCTCATCTAACAAATCAGCTACTGGTAAAACAGGTGGAAATGGTCAAACTGCTCCAGAAACTGTGATGGTCTTACAAATGAAGTGAAGCAGCTGTGATGGGGACCACACATTCACTCCACAGACAAAACAATTGGATGCTGAGCATGTTGTTTATAAAAAACGCTAGACTCGGATGCGTTTACATTTATGCAACGCAATAAACTCCCTTTAGTATCAGAACCGGATCAAACTCGAATTTGAACAAAAGGTTGAAAACATTAGAGACGTCAACAAAGAAACGTACTTCGCTATTGAAGATACGTTCAAGTATAATAACTCGAACCTTTAACGTTTAATAAGAAACAACAGGACACTTACGTGGTAATAATTCGTATAGCTAAGCATTGAATGTGTTTTATGGTTTGTTTTTAAGAGACAGGCTCGTCAGTTGTGTTATGGCTGAACAATGGAAATCAAGATCCGAAAAAAATGACCGACGCACTAAAAGGCTATTTGAGCCAGCAAGCTAACTCACTCAAACACAACACAAGTGCACTGTATCCTCCAAATCACACAAACATTAAGCCTCTTCCATTCAAGCGCCATAAACAAGCAAATAAATTCATCTAAACCAGTGAAAAATCCTCCGGACTTTAAAATAATGAGGAATTAATTGATATGCATCTAGCTAACAATGGCAGGGAGTTGTTGTGCAGGCCTTCAGCATCAGTCTGTTATTAGCTGACCAGCTAGCTAACCAATATTATTCACATTTATTAACATTAAAAAGAACAGGAAAATATGTTGAGTAAAACAAAAGGAACAGCAGCTATCGTTTGTGCTCGCTGCACATGGGAAGTTTGTGAAAACAACTGCGTTCAAGCGCAGTCAGAAAGTTTTGAAGTTGATTGACCAAAGAGTTTAGTAGGCTAATTTATGTTAATCACTGTCGATTATTAGTAAATATATGAGTACTGGTGAAATGTGAAGACTAGGCTTTCAGCAGCTCTTCGTAGAAGTTTAATTATCAATGCATTCATTTTATTTATTTCATTATATTTATTATCTGAAGAAGTGATCCAAACAATTTGCAAGTGGGAACCAACCCGAAAAAGGCGTTTCACAGAAAAAAATAATAAATCCCACTATTGTTATTGCCACTGTAGATCCAATATATTTTTCATTGCACCAGTTAGTTTTACATTTACACCAGCTGACACCAACTACAGACCCTCGCCGAGGGAAAGCAGCGTGCAGCCGCTGCGAGTGAATCCCAACATCGATGGACAAGCGCTAATGCTAACCTAGCTGGAATGACAAGCTAAAGCTATCTCGTGCGCATACGTCGTTAGCTTCCCAAACTAGCCTGACAACAAAACTAAAACGAAAAACCCATTCCCCGCTTAAAGACTTCAGCGTGCATGGGTACATAGAAAACAAGCAACCTGTGAGTCAAACATCTCAGTATCGTACAAATTAAACGAAATAAATATTTACCGTTTCCATCGCTGGCTGAGGCAGATAGCGCCGGGGAGGACAGTTTAGGCCTCTTGGCTGAAGGCGGGCCAGACTCCAGAATGTTCTCGGCCATATTTTTTAACGAATTAAAATATATATCCTCAGAGACAGGCGCCTAAGCCTATTCGTAATCCTCGATTTGAAAAATATCGCTTTTAAAAATATGACATTTCCCCCTCCTTTTTAGGGACGAAGGGGGGGAAAGTCCCGTGTACAAAATACTACCTCTTTCCTGGGTTTGCCTCTCGATTTCAGCTTCGGCGCATCAACCCCTCTCCCCAGCCCGATTTTTGTTCTTTATACAATTATGCAAGCGGAGGATGAGGTAGGGGGAGTCGGCTCGGCAAGAAAGGATAAAAACGGCTCTACAACTCATCCAGTCCCGTCAAGAGTTAGAGAATTGAGCGATGATATGTTCGAAATAATTTTGCTCGTCTGCCATATCTGTTCGCAACATAGGTGTGTATCAAATGGTATCAAAATAGTATCAAAAGTTCAAATTGAGCCCAAATATGAATTTATTTTCTTTCTTTAACTAATAAGTTAGTATTTAAATTTCTGAAAATGTTAGCACAGAATTATTACTTTTAGTCTGTTATGAAAATACAAATTCACATTGTTTTATGTTGGAATTTTATTGGGAAATTTTCTAAATTCAAGAAGTAATTGAAATCTAAATCTGAAATCAAAAAGTGGAATAAATAACCTACAATATCCCACTATAATGAGTATTTTAACTTATTAGACAATATGCATAAAACAGTTCAGGGCCCGTCGCATAGGAGAAATAGGCAAATGCTAGGGGCGCCGTCCATCCATAGGGGCGCCCAAATGAGTTGTTGTTTTTTTGTGTTTTTTTTAATAATATTATTTTAGTTAGGGGTGCACTATATATCTAAATATAATCGATATCGCATTATGGCTTAATGCCATAGTCATATCGCGAAGGTTGCGATTTAATTAAATACAGTGTTGGGCTAGTTACTCAAATAATGTAATGTATTACTCATTACTAGTTACTCCTTTCAAAAATAATATTGTTACTTTACTTTCTGGCAACAGTAATTAGTTACACTACTAGTTACATTACTTTTTCGTCACGCCTGACAGAAGTTGTACTGTATTTGTGTATCTTCCACATAAAATTCTTAATAATTATAGTAATATAATGTACCACATACTGATCAGAGGGGTGTGGGTGGGATGTAATGCCAGAGTAAAGTAAAGCCACAACTTACATACAATAATTACACATACACAACATATATATATACATACACACTACCGGTCAAAAGTTTGGGATCAGAATGATTTTTAATGTTTTTTTAAAGGAGTTTCTTATGCTCATCAAAAAAATGTAATATTGTGAAATATTATTATGATGTAAAATAACGTTTTTCTATTTTAATATACATGAAAAGGATTCTTTGATGAATAAAAAGTTGAAAACAAGAGCATTTATTTCAAATAGAAATCTTTTCTAACAATATACACTACAGTTCAAAAGTTTGGGGTCTTCTTTGACAATTAAGTTGTTCTTCTACATCACAAAACTACAAAACACCTGCATTGAAGACATTGTCGCTACAGCTGCTGGAGCTTGGAGAAAATGATGGGCTTTGTACAACTGGCTGAGGGCGAAAATATGCTAATATTGGTCAGTACATCATCGGTTGTGGGCGGGGCCTGAACAATATGACATACTGCTCAGAAAATCTAATCGGCTTGATAATTGAGACTTGATTATCAAGCCGATTGAGGCTTGAGATTGTTCCTGTGGCTCCGTGGTAGAGCATTGCGTTAGCAGCGCAAAAGGTTGTGGGTTTGAGTCCCAGAGAACATACATACTGGTAAAAAATGTATAGCCTGAATGCACTGTAAGTTGCTTTGGATAAAAGCGTCTGCTAAATGCATTAGGATAACTTGTAATCTGTAACCTATTACATTTCCAAAGTAACCTTCCCAACACTGTATATATGAAGAGTTTGGTTCCAAAACGCGATAAACGCCTCTTTTTTTTATTTTTTTTTATTGAGTTTTTGCCTAAATCAGTATTATATCTGGTCGGTATTGAAAAGTCAATATTTAATTTTACGCAAAATGCGATATCCGCCGAGTTATTCTGTCATGTTTTCTCCTTTTTTTCCAAACCGTAACAAACGCCAGTCTCCCTTTTCTGCAGAATGCGATATATCCGCTCACCTAGATCACTGCTATATCGCGTTCATAATCGCAGATGAGTCACATTCGATTATAAACGCCATATTGCGTAGCTTGTCAGTGTAAGTGTTTTTATTTATGCCATTTATGTTTTTGTTAATACAGCGTATAGGGCCACCTTCTTGGTAAAGAAAGCACATTTTTACTAAAATTAATCAAAATGGATTTATAGCGTTTTGGGACCAAACTCTTC
>NW_015549778.1:0-205 GCF_001515605.1 Sinocyclocheilus anshuiensis
AATTATTTCTGGGGCAATATATCGCACAACAGAAAGTTGTTATCGAGACAGGCCTAATTGTTTTGCTCTGTGGTACATCGTCTTTAATTTAATAGCATTAGAGCTGCTCCATTGCAGCGGGTTAGTACAGTAATCACGCGCTTTGCTGTAATAATGCAGGGAACCACTCGTTATAAATCTCCTAACTGTGATATTTTCAGAAATA
>NW_015549778.1:557-830 GCF_001515605.1 Sinocyclocheilus anshuiensis
AGTGAACATCAAAGATCACACAACAGAAGTGCGCTCTCTCTCTCTCTCTCTCTCTCTCTCTCTGCCTACCGTTAAGTAACTTGTGCATTGTTTTACTTACTTGTTTTTGACATATCCGGCCGAACTACAAACTTTCCAGTGATGTCTGTGAGAAAGGTATATTCACTCGACAAGCTCGCGCATCAGCGCTGCCACGCGCTCAATCCACTCAGCGTGCTTTATCAGCTTGCTCACATCAGCTATCCAGGCGTTAATACTGAATGTTTAACGTTA
>NW_015549779.1:0-101 GCF_001515605.1 Sinocyclocheilus anshuiensis
GTTGTCTTAGTCATGTGTCTTGTTTACCATTGGTTTGTTCTTGTCTTGTGACCCTATTGTTTGCTATAAGTAGCCACCATGTTGCCATTGTCTCTCGTCGT
>NW_015549779.1:254-456 GCF_001515605.1 Sinocyclocheilus anshuiensis
TAGTCTTCGTTTATTGTTTGGATGTTTGGATCACTGTAAATAAACTGCACTTGGGTTCTCACTTACGCTCGCCTTCAGTGGATGATTCGTTACAGAATACACGACCGCGAAAAAATGAACCCAGCAGTTTCACGCCTCCTCTGCCTTCGTCAAGGATACCGGGCCATAGAGGATTATGTGGAGGACTTTTGTGGACTTTGTC
>NW_015549780.1:0-573 GCF_001515605.1 Sinocyclocheilus anshuiensis
ACGTACTTCCTTATAATGTGTTAAACTTCCGTTTCGCTAGCCAGTAGGTAAGGAGCGTAAGGAGCGATGTGGTGGGAGCACACACAGAACACTATTAAACACCGTGATGGTAAATATTTACCACACCCGCGGTGTATAACACAGTGGCAGGATGAAATGAAGAAGTGGCCTGCCATAACGAGGACATTTTTAATTATTTCATTTTGTTGCTTGGAGTAGACGGGTCTTCGATGCGGAATTATAAAAGCACTGAGGCATATCAGTACCTGCACAGCGGGAAAGTCGGCGACTGCTGGTACATGAAATAGAAAGCGAAGGGAAAGTGAATCCCAGTCAAAGTGGCGCAAGTGTTCATTCAGCTTGGGTCCTTACTACAGCTAACGGGACAATTGAGACAGCTGGTTGCTCTTGTATCGCCGGACAGGGCAAATCCTGTAGCCACGCAGCTGCAATCCTCTGGAAGGTGAGTACACACTTGTCCTTATCTGTAAACTGATTACAATACAGTAGTGCAGAATTAGGGCTCATTAATTTCATCTAAAATAAAAGTGGATGCGTGTACTTTATATATAT
>NW_015549781.1:0-1225 GCF_001515605.1 Sinocyclocheilus anshuiensis
GCGTCCACGGTCGCAAAGTCTCATGGAAGGTTAATTGGTTATGACAATATTATTATACTATATTAGAGTAAAAATATTGTTTCAGAACATGTTGACACCAAGACATCGGGTCGGGATATTTGCTTGTGTTAATGTGATGGGCCTGCATGCCCGCGCAAAATGCTGCCGTTTTTAAAAAGTATTTTCAGATGTTGATCGGGCATGTAAAACACATAAAATTGATTGTTTTTACTTACCTGTTTGCTTTATTCGAATTGTATTCGAATTCATGGCATTGTCAGCAGTCTCGATCGATCGTACTTCTGCAGGATCAATCTTTCTGTTGACGTTACGTGTGACGTGCGATTAGGAATCAATTTCGATACTCTGCTAAGTAGAAGCCAGAGACAGCTGTTCATTTATTTTGGCACTGCCCTTATGTGTCTTTTTTTTTGGCGAAATGTACTTGATTTTATTGCTGACAATGTTGACGAAAATGTTACTTTACAGTGGAAAGATGTTCTTTTAGGCATTATTGAAAACTCTAGAGATAAACAGACCCACACTTATTAAATATTTTTTATCATTATTATTTTAATGGCCAAATTTCATATTCATAAATGTAAATTTTCAGGAAAAAAATCCATGTTTTATAGCATTTAAAAATGAAGTGAAGCATCATATTGAATCCATATTGCGCTCAAAGAAACAAAAGGCTGTTCGAGTTGTGCAAGCTTGTGCATCCTTTAATTGAATGTAGTAATAAAATTATAAGAAATGTGTTTCAGTCAAGGAAAATAATTACTCTGAGGGGAATTATTATTTTTTTTTTTGGAATTCTATAATAGATAAGATTAATTGGAAAAAGGCATGGCTCTTACCTTATAAATTTTGTGTCCCCAACAAAGAATTACATTTAAAATCTTTGCATAATGTATACCCCACTAACGAGATTACATCAAAATGTGGTAATCCTCATTTGAATTGTAATTTCTGTATTTTCAGTATTGAGTCTAGTGATCATCTTTTTTCAAATGCCCCCTTGTTAAGGAATTTTGGTCTGACTTGTCAAAATTGCTTGCTTCAAAATCCAATTTAGACATTGATTTAACTATGTGTGATATATTCTGTTATTCTTCTCATTGCTGCACTCCATGGGAATCAATCAACTGACATTTATGTAGAACTGACAGAAGCAAAAATTATCACTGTGATTTAAAAATTTAACTATAATAATTTAGAAAGA
>NW_015549782.1:0-886 GCF_001515605.1 Sinocyclocheilus anshuiensis
GTGGAAGAATTGACAATAAAGCAGACTTGAAACTTGAAACTTGAAGTCAAGTCAAAGTTGATCTTCATCATGAGTCAAGTCAAGTCACAGCTGCTCGTTATGAGTCCAGTCACGTCTCAACTGATCGTCCAGAGTCTCGTCACATCCTGTCTGTTGCACCCAGATCTTCAAGGTCAGTCCTTCGGTATCCCAGTCTGGTATCCAGTGTGAGGGATGCACCGCTGGTGTCTGCACGCACCGCTGGTATCCCCAAACCCACTCACTCTAACCCTTCTATTCATGAACTCATTCCCCTGTCTGCAGCACTTCCCATATGGGGGGTTGCTTTATGGTGTATCTGGGCCACGTACTCCACCGCCGATTTGCTAGAGGCAGCGGCACCGGCTACAACATCTCCAGAGGTGGCGGCTTATGCTGCAGAACCTCCCGAGGTAGCGGTGTCCACTGCTGTGCTCCCAGAGGCCATGGTGTCCACTGTAGTTTCTTCGGAGGTGGCGGCACAGGCTGCAGAACCTCCCGAGATGGCGACACTTGCCTCAGTTCCTTGCGTGGTGGTGGCGCCTGAGGCGGCAGAACCCTCCGAGGCGGCGGCGCTCGCTTTGGCTCCTGGGACGGTGGTGGCTCCCAGCAATACACCTTCAGTCTGTCCTGTCTCGGTCAAGGGGACCGTTGCTGAACTCTGTACCTGTCCTGTTAAGGAGAATGTTAATGAACTCTCCCTGTTTCCTGCTGGTATTGCTGTAGAACCTCCAGAGGTGGCGGCATCCGCTGCAGAACCTCCAGAGCTGTCAGTAGTATCCACCTGTGAACTCTCTGCCTGTCTTGTCACGGCTATGGAGGACATTTGTGAACTCTCTGCCTGTCCTGTCACGGCTATGGAGGCCGT
>NW_015549783.1:0-3609 GCF_001515605.1 Sinocyclocheilus anshuiensis
TTATCATAATAAAATACAGTCTGTCAAACATATGGAAAAAAAAAAATGTAGTAAAAAATATGTAGTAAAATCTGTGCCATTTAGTGTTATCACCGCACTGCCGTGATGTTATGCAAAACATTTTGCTTTACGTGGATATTGGAACGCAAGTGAAGTACATATAAAATAATAATTTACCATTCAAATACATCGCGAATACGGAAATATTTGATTTTGTGTGGAATGAGAGACCCAACTTTGGTTTCAGTTTCGTTTTAGCCTAAATGAATTCGTTTTGGCTTGTCGTTTATATTGCTATAGCTTCTTATATTTTTAATTCTTGTTCTTTTCTAAATACTGTTAATTGAAAGGATTTGTTGTGGAGTGAGGGGAACTAACACTAGCTATGTTTACAGTGTTTATTATAATGTTTGTAAACATTTCGTGTCGGCATTAGGCCTATTTCTGAATTAAACAATAAAATGCGACTTGTACGCGACTTATGTTTTTTCATTAATTTCTCAAAAAAGAAAAAACATTTACTGACCCCAAACCTTTGATAGATATATTGTAAAAAAATTGTATATGTGTAGCGTATTTTAACCATGCAGCAAACCTTTTTAAATATTTTGATAAATTACTGAAAAATTAATTAATTTTATTATTTTTAAATATTTTGATAAATTACTGAAAAATTAATTAATTGACTTTTTAAACCGTTTAACTGATTGTATTAATCGGTCAAAATTCTTATGGTCAGTTAACCGGTTAAACGGTTAAAATGAACATCCCTACTAGTTATCATATAGGACATGTTCTTGCATTAAGAGCAGGACAACAATATGCAAAATGCCAAAGAGTTGAGTGAACCCAGGAGACTTGAGACATGTTTTTAAAAAATGTATATCTTTAAACTTTAATTAAATGCTTCTGCTTCTTTGGATGACTAAAACCTGCTCATGCATCTCTGCATTCATCTCCCTTAAAGGGATCCCCGGGTTTTAAGACATGTATAGCTTAATATAACGTAAATGATGTCTCTTATTTAAATATATAGTAGAAACCCCATGAAAGATGTATGTTATTTTAAAAAATCGACATGGTTTTTGGACTATGGGGGGCGCCATTATTTTATGTGCACAGTACATTCTGCGTCGATGACGTCAAATGGTTGCACTTGGTGAGCTACTGGCGCTTAGTTCTATAGTCTTTGGCTTTTTACCGCAACACAACTCAGAATACACAACTCAGAAAATAAAATACTGATACGATATCACATTGTGTGACTTTTGGTTGTAATTGTCAGTCGAAGGGCAACAAGAGAAGCAATGCAAAACTTCACAAGAAGAGGAGAAAAGAATGGGGAAGATGCCTGTGGACGAATAAAACTTCCTAAAGACCCGCTTCTTTTTTCACTCCACTTTAGTCCTGATGCCTTTGAGTCTTTTAGTAGACCACAGCTACTGAAAGAGCTTACAAATGGCTGAGAAACGCTATGTCATCCTGTAAACATGCCGACGCTAATCATGACGCGCGGCCACTAGAGGAGTTTCTCAGCACAGATTTTCCTCTAGATCCGGGGTGTTTAGACTCCATGTGGGGAAAAATCGATGGTACAGCATTTGGTTTAAGCCTATGCTTATCCATCTCCACCTGTAAGCTCTTGTAGCTGTGGTCATCATAACAGTATTTTATTTTCCGAGTTGTCTATTCCGAGTTGGGTTGTGGTAAAATTAGCAACAGGTAGCGGCAGTAGCTCACAGAGTGCAACCATTTTAAGTCATCAGAATAATGGCACCCCCCATAGTCCAAAATATGTATAAAACGATGTGATTTTTAAAATAACATACATCTTTAATGGGTCTTCTACTACATATTTCAGGAAGAGACATCATTTACGTTATATTAAGCCATACAAGTCTTAATACCCAGGGATCCCTTTAAAGCATCCTCGCTACAGCAATACCGACTTCCACAGAAATACAGATCCCCCAACATTGTGTCACATTGTCTGTTTGACTTCATTACAGTGCAGATAACAAACTCAGGAAAATTTCAAAATCCCTGGTAGCCCTTCGGGCAGGTACTCTTTAGATTTTGGTAGCCCGAAAATTAATTTAACTAGGCCAAATAAAAAAAACAAAATATACTTTTTTTTTTAAATATAGAAAATCAGATAGTAGTTTAAATGTCAATCAAAAATATTTTCAATACACAAATATCAACAAATATGAAGGTAGGAATTTTATTTCACTATTTACAGGGTATCTGCAGAATTGTTTAAAATAAATTTAAGGCAATTTATGACCCATTTTAAGAGCTGCACAAGTAAAATGAACACATTGGGCCTCATTTATCAATCTAACGTAGAAACGAGCGCAGATCTGTGCGCACAAATCAACTTACGACAGAGTTCACGTGTGATTCATGAAACATTCGTATGCCGCTAATCTCATCGTACGAATGATCGTATGTTGATAAATGTGGCAGCAGAAAACAATCGTCATTTGAATATCAAGAAGAAGAAACAAACTCATCTACATCTTGGTAGGGCTGGACAATAATTCAATATCAATATGTATTGCGCTAAAAATTTTTTCAATAACGGTGATATGATTTTTAGACACATTTCCGATATTTCGATATACATTACCAGTTTCCCATACATTTATTTATTTGTGCCGTTTGACTTCGTTGAATAAACATGAGCACTGCACGTTTCAAAATCATAACACGGCACGGGTGTTTTATATGAATGTATCTCTGAAGGGAACCGACTGTCTTCAGAAAAGTTTCGATGGCATTTTCATTTGATCTGATAAAGTAGCATTCATGAGCGGAGCTGCTTTGATTACAGCCGTTACTGGGGAAACCGCTAGTTCTATCCATAGACTGTAAAAAGCGCCTCCTGCTGGCAGAGAATGAGTTTTCATTTTAAATAAGCCCGTCTCCAGCAAGGTTATTTTCGTAAACGAAAACTAAAACTAAGACGAAAACGATTGGTCAAAAAACATTTTCGTAAACTGAAATAAAATAATAAAAAAATCTAAATAAATTGATGTGTGTAGGTTTAGGGAAATACCGGGAAATACCCGTAAATGGCGCATCGCGCACGTGAGGTTATCTGACGGAGAGACACAAAGCAGTTCAAAGCAGAGTCCTGCACGGGTCCTGTTAGGTAAACCTGCATCCGCAGTACACAACAGAACACCCGACGCTCATAAACGCTGCTTTATCAGGAATTATAGGTCAAATGAAATAAAAATGCCAACGACATCGGTTCCCTTCAGATACATTCAAATAAAGACATCCGTGCCGTGTTTTGACTTGAAATGTGCAGCGCTCGTATTTATTCAATGACATCATTGCCTTTTGAAGTTTAATCCAGCCGTATCGTGACTCTTGTCTTTCCGTCCCCAACTGTAAGACCTCTTGAAATTATAATTAAGACATTTCTTATTCCATTTAACGTATTTAAAACTTTTTATGGCCTTAAGGTTGATGCAACTCACTTTAGGAGTTTTTAAGGACCCGCGGGATATCTGCATTTAAGATAGCCCGCCGGGCAGAGTGGTGATACATTTTGGTAGCCCGTCTGGAAAACACAATAGCCCCGGGACGTCGGGCTAG
>NW_015549783.1:4534-6435 GCF_001515605.1 Sinocyclocheilus anshuiensis
GCTCGTATTTATTCAATGACATCATTGCCTTTTGAAGTTTAATCCAGCCGTATCGTGACTCTTGTCTTTCCGTCCCCAACTGTAAGACCTCTGGAAATTATAATTAAGACATTTCTTATACCATTTAACGTATTTAAAACTTTTTGTGGCCTTAAGTTTGATACAACTCACTTTAGGAGTTTTTAAGGACCCGCGGGAGATCTGCATTTAAGATAGCCCATCGGGCAGAGTGGTGATACATTTTGGTAGCCCGACTGGAAAACACAATAGCCCCGGGACGTCGGGCTAGTGATTTTGCGAGCCCTGAAACTGTGACCTACATAGATTTGTTCGTTTTAAATTATAGCAAGGTTGTAATGCCCACAGCATTTCAACAAATCACACAGAATGGAACTTTCAAAGACAAAACGCATTCTTTATAAAGAATTAAGAATATGAGGAGGAAAGCACATCTGTTTGGAAATTTTTTTTTATTTATAGTGGAAGAATGCAGAGATTGGCCAGGTGCAGGACATAATAGTTAAGGAATGATTGTCTAAATCCAGCATCTCTCCCAAAAGATCACTGCTATATCCCATTTCTGCGCCCTCAAATCATGCCCCACTTTCCTCAGAGGAGATTCACACTGAGCTTTAGGTCTGTAAATGCTTTGTTATTATCTTTGGCCTGTTGTGGTGCACAGACCTTGTTAAATGCTCTTCTGCTTGTACGAGCCAGTGCGTCATACAAGTATCTGAACTACATATTTCAGGGTTTCTTTAACGTAGGCTAATCCAGCATAGTGCTAAAGTGTAGAGCTATGTACAAGAGAAGTACCGGTAATATTACACCTCTTCTCACGTCTATAGCATAAACTGTATCCTATACACCAATGTATTTTGTAGCTGCCAAGGGTTAAGGATTTAAACCCACTGCATGCTTTTACTTCGGTCATTGAAAAGCGTGGAATTGAAACAGGAACTGCTGCTGTTGTTCATTATGTTCTGTGCAGCACAACTGAAATATAAAAAGGCATTATTGCAACTTAAAAAAAAAAAGTGCATAGCGTGTGAAACTTGATTTACATTACCTAGAATAGTCCAAATAACATCACTAATAGTGCCTCTGGTTTGTATGCAAAACATAGTAAGGCAAAACACTTACATCAGCGCGTACGTAATAGTAAAATATTCAATTTGCATGCTGTGCGAGAGCAAGAAATGTTCAAGTTTCAGGCCTGTTTTTCCTTTCTGAAAATGTGGTTACAGGTTTGTAGTTGTGAATTTCTGTGCTGGTTTTAGTTGGTTTTTATTTGCACGTGCATAGAATCGTTTGTGTCTGTATTTTCCCATGTTGCCATTAGGCATGGGACGATAACCAGTTTCAAGGTATACCGCGGTTTGAAAAAAAGTCACGGTTTCAAAACCACTAAAATTTTCCGTTATACCGTTCCTGCGGTATGCGCAGTTTTTTTACGTGTCGTCAAAGACGGAAAGTGCAGGACTCCCTCAGTTGTGTGCAGCGAAGAGCGTAGCGAGTCACACGACCCCTCCCCCTCTGGTTGGTGCGAGCGGAGTCACCTGTGTGTAGGATGGCCGAAGGAGATGAATCCCTGGAACTTTTTCCCCCATTGAAAAAGACGAAGTCTGTCATATGGAAATTTTTCGGGTAACGTAGACTAACCATGTTCCGTACACAATGATGTTCCGTACAGATGACGTTTTAGCGCCGATCGCTAAATAAATACTTCCAAGTCGAACATAAACTATATATCTGTGTCATCTTAATTTCTCCCTCTTTCACTCTCGATCAAGACAGAGACCCACTCGCCGTTTGTTTCAGTGTTGAAATAAATACTATTTGGCTTGCTACCGAGGCAGATAACATGGCTAATTAACAAGCTATCGTCAACTAGTTTCCTC
>NW_015549783.1:6928-9396 GCF_001515605.1 Sinocyclocheilus anshuiensis
ACTTTTCTGCGATTTAGTACAATAATTAAATTTAGCTGGTATCACGTCTATACTTTTAAGCCTCCTGCCATTGTTTACATCTGTTCAAAATCACGCATTTAAAAACAAAAAAACAAACTTTGCCACTGTTTGAGTGTTGTACGGAGAGTGTGACACTCGCGCTCTCTCTTTCTTTATGTGTATGTGCCATAGACTGTATAAAAACGGTATGTGCACACATCCTCGTACCTCACCGCTCCAAACCATAGCTCCAGACTTAATGCGGGAAAGGTGAACATTCCTGCATCATAACTTGGACTGAAAGATGAATGTGTAGAAAGCAAGCATGTCTCCAAAAACCTTGTTGAGCTGCAGGTTTATGCATGCATTTATTATACATTTTTTTATTTTCTTTTTTACAGAAATTATGTTTTGATTATATTTTTGATTATTGAGCTGCAGGTTTTTCATTTATAGAGATTTTAATTTTTTTTTTACAGAAAATAATTTATTTATGTTCTGATTATTATTGAGCTGCAGGTTTAGGCTCACTTAAGTGACTGCATTTAATTAAGAAGAATTTAATTATTTATTCTAATTATTTAGCCTGACATGTTTACTGTTCCAAAATGTTCTATGTTTCTTAAAAATAAAATATATTGTGTTCAGTGGGAAAAAAGTTGTTGTTTTTTACCCAGACATTTAAAATAACTTTAATTGCAATACCGTGAAACCATGATCTTTTTTTTTTTATCTAATGTTATCATACCGCCCATGCCTAGTAGGTTCTAATACTTTATTATTTTGAGTGTAAAACAAATGTTTAAAAAATCTGGCACTATATGTCAGAATAGATCTGTGCATTAAGTTTCGAAGTGTGAATGCAAACTAATACATCTGCCAGTTGTTCTTTGTTCTTCACAGAACTTGATTTGTTGTTTCAACCACCACAATGTATTATAGAAATATATTGCTCTTTTTGTATAATTTTTACATTTAATTTTTCCTGTGTTTGCTGTTCCAAAATGTTCTATATGTTTCTTAAAAATAAAATGTGTTCAGTGGAAAAAAAAGTTGTTTTTTTGTACCCAGACATTTAAAAATAACATATTTTAGAGCTGTAATAGCAATACCGTGATACTTTTATCTAAGGTTATCATACCGTCAGAATCTCATACCGGCCCATGCCTAGTTGCCATCCATCTGCTTTGGACAGTATAAGAATTGAGTCATTGTTTCATGTTCTCAGCAAAAGAAAGAAACTTGAACTCCAGTGCACATATTGCATAACTGACATGCATCTATGTCAAATTTCACTTCTCATGTGGTTGTGCAAAGCAACCATTAGGATTAGTTTATGGGTGTTTTTCTCTTGCTTTCATTTACTATCCTTGGTGCATTACTGTTGTGTTTAGTTATTTCTGATACCTGTACACATTTTTTTTGGTTAGAGTGATGTTATTATGAGTATGAATTATGTGCTAAATGCAAAAAACATGGCAGTACTGGGTACATTTGTTCTTATTCCTGAGGTAAATGTGTTTTTATATTTGACAACTGCAGTGTATGACAGTGAACACAAGAGGGTGCATTAAATCTTTGCAAGAGAAGCAGGGCTGTCCGCCCTGTTATTACCGTAGTATGTTGATATCTGTGCTTTCACACTTGCGATGAATGAATATCATGCCTCAGGCTTCGAAGCATTGCAGCAGTCTGCACAGGCAAGACCTCAAGCAAAAAGAAAGGGAAACCCAATCATGACATCTGTCTGGTGACTTTAATTTGTTCCATTACAGCTTTAAGAGGAAGATGTCATCACTTGGTATGGGACATTATGCAGTGACAGAAATGTTCTTGATCTCCTCAGTGTTGCCCTTTTCCAAATTTTGGAGCAGTGTTTAGAATAAAGAGTTTCTGGTCTCTAAAGACTGATTTACACATACACCTGAAGCTCAACTACACTCTTTTATCTCGGATCTCAGTTTTCCATTCTGAAATTCCAGAAAAGACTGAAAGCGGTTAAAGCAGCCATATGCCAAGTGGGCTTGTTTGTGTTGTGCCATGCTGAATTCTGGGCACATCTGAGTGGTTCTAAGACTTTGTTCAAACAGGTAGTAAAATCTGTTTTTGTTTGATTAATTGGTACACTGTAAAAAATGACCGTGAATTTAACGGTAAAAGACTGTAAAAATGCTACAGTAAAAACCTGTTAAATGGTTAACGGTAAATTCCCCTACTATATACGGTGGAAAACTGTATTGGACGTTACATGTATTGGACATAAATTTTACGGTAGTATACCGTTTTTGGAAGTGAAAAATACCGTATAATTTACAGTGAATAACCGTAAATTGACATTCCCAGAATTCCCTGCGTTACATTTCAAATTTGATGTTTTTTTGTTGAAATAACATATATAAATCAAATATAATTTTGTAAACTGAATAAACAATTATGAACAAAACGGCATCATGTGTTTATGCATTGCT
>NW_015549784.1:0-298 GCF_001515605.1 Sinocyclocheilus anshuiensis
ATACCTGTATAGTTTTGTAATCGATCTATGAGTATGTCATGATCAAAATGTCGAATGCAGCACTAAGATCAAGTAAAACTAGCAATCAGATACAGCCTTGGTCTGACGCAAGAAGCAAGTCATTTGTAATTTTAATTTTAATTTGGTAAAGATAGAACTGTAAAACTCAATTAATTAGACAAGCCTTTTGATTAATACAATTTAATTTAAACATTAAAACAGAAAATGAAAATGGAAAAAAACTGAATTTGGAAATAAAACGGATTTCATAGGGCCCTATAATTATAATTAATTTTTT
>NW_015549784.1:596-835 GCF_001515605.1 Sinocyclocheilus anshuiensis
GAAGCTGAAGTATTATACGCTGTAGAATCTACATTTGCTATTGTATTTCTGATGTTATCTATTTTATCAGTGAAGAAATTCATAAAGTCATTACTATTAAACTGTGAGGGATTATTTAGATCGGGTGGCGTCTGGTTATTTGTTCATCTAGCCACTTTGCTAAATAAAAACCTTGGATTGTTTTGGTTATTTTCATTATGAGTTTGTGGATATGCTCGGCCCTGGCAGCTTTTAGAGCC
>NW_015549785.1:0-130 GCF_001515605.1 Sinocyclocheilus anshuiensis
ATATTATTTCATTTCCATTTAGTTTGTTGAAGTATTAAAATAACAAATGAAATAAGACTAAAACTTAATAAAAGACCTATACAGACATAATAAATTCAGACATAATTTAACTAAAATTAAAATAAATAAC
>NW_015549785.1:360-1249 GCF_001515605.1 Sinocyclocheilus anshuiensis
TTATACTTTGCCGGTGTCCCTGCCCGGTGGAGTCGCACGGTAGAGTCGATGGTCTTTACACTCTTCGGTCTTCACACGAGGAGGCCTTCACGCGACGACTGCTGCGGTAAACTAAGCTTTTTTATACCCGTCTAACAAAATACTAAATTAATTCAGCTGGACACACTTTCCTTATTTTTTTCCACAACAAATGGCCAAGCAAGCGCAGACACTGACAAGAAACGTGATACAGAATGAGATCGAATTATGAAAATAACATCTTATGAAACCGATTTGATTATAATTGCTATTAGTATTATAAACAGTGCAAAATTCTTATTTGTTTATGCAAATATGTGTTGGCCTTTGTAAAATACGTGACAAATCGCGTCCCGTATTGATTTGATACGGGACGCATCATTTTACCATTAAATACGGGATGATTCCGGATTTTAAGGGACGGGTGGCAACTCTACTTGCAGCGTCTCATGCATGAAACGCCATTCTAAAAACAAGTTAAAATTAGTTCACTCCCATCTTCTTGCATGTTTTACCCATTCCACTGCCCGCGTCGCATCTTTGTCAACACAAAAGCGCATTCTGTGTGAATGGCGCTTAGCGCTGTATTAATGGTCCTTCACAGAGCGCGTCACACACGTGAGCGGTTAATCACGTGCGCCGACATGCGGTTGGATCATTCATTACTGTTATCACCGGCATATTGTCAAAGTGTCTAATTCTAACATTTGGTAATATTTCTATTAAAAATCGCGATTCCTCGATTTCTAAAAAATAAAATCGTGGCAAAACAATAAATTCAAATTAATAGGGAAAATCGCCCAGCCCTACGCATCATATGACCCCTTTAAACCTGCTAAAAATATCAGCCTGTATGTTCACTGAATTCATG
>NW_015549786.1:0-2222 GCF_001515605.1 Sinocyclocheilus anshuiensis
ATATTTTCAAAAAAGACTGACGTTTTGAGCAGCTGCATGTTTGAGTTGCATTCCTCTAGGTCAAAGATGAAAAAACGGGATTTACAATAAAGTAATTTACACAATTATTTTGACTTGAGTTTATTTATTAATGAGTAATGTATCTTTTGAGTGAATGTGCAAATTTTTTATGTTAACAGGTTTAATGTTAACAATTGAGAAAGTATCTTTTGAGTGAATGTGCAAATTTGTAATGTTATCAGCTTTTACCATGTTATTACAACATTTAACCACTTTTTATTAATTTAAAAATTGAGAAATTCTTTCAAATTTAAATCTTGTACAAGAACTAGAGCAAAAATCAGTAAAATGCATATTTTATCAATATTTTAGAAATTGTATTTGAATATTACCAGTACTGACTTCAATGGATTTCATTAAATTCCTTTGAACACAACTGCTCAAAACGGTCTAAATTTATGAAACCTACACATTCAAAACATTATTACTCTGAAATGTTTAATGTAAATGTTAAGTGTAAGTGAAATGTTTAGTACTGTAAGGTCTTTCATGACACTACATATGCTGGGGTGTGAATTTGATAGGTGCTTGATATAAAATAAATGGTGCTTGAAAAAATCCTTGAAAGTCCTTGAATCTGGTGTTCATGAAAGAGTGGGAACCCTGAAAGATACTTAATCTAACATAAATCATTTAACATACATTTTAGAGGTTCATTCTGAAAACATTTTGGCAATAGGGTAAGAAAAAATGTACTTAATTAAAGATATATTCACTGACTAAAAATTCTAATATTCAAGTAATATTCAAGTAGTATTAATTTGGTTTTATGAAAGTTTAGATGTTTTACTAGAAAAAAATCTGATTAAGAAAATGATTTTTGCTGTGTTGAATGTATAAGAGCGGGATCTGTCTGCTCATCACTAGAATGGCCAGAAGATGAGTAATGATGGTGTAAGTAGGAGTGTGTGAAAGAGAAATCCATATTTATCTAACACAATACAAACACACAGTGTGTGTGGGAGCAGCATATTAATGGCACAGTGCTGTTCTCACTGCCAAGACTATGACAATCAAATGGAAATTAATCCAACACAGGTGCACTGAACTTACATGTTCAGAAGTTAGAAATAAAGTAAAATGATGATAATTAAAAGACTCTTCTTTTCATGTTTTGTATAAAGAATGTTTTGGATGAAATCAAAGCTTAAAATGAATCCAAGCTTGCAGCCTACAGACTGAGGAGGTGGAAAAAGACAAAACAAAAGAAGGTGGGAAAATGAAAGTTTCTGGCAAACACATTTGAGCCCACACACTCTCATTCTGAGGGTGTAAAGTGATCATTTTTGTTGCATTACGATCCAGGGAAAATACATCAACCAAAAGCACAAGACAGCAATGATCAATCACTGTCAGAATGCAGTAAAGAGGAATATATATATAAAAAAATAATAATAATAGCATTGTTTGAAGTTTTATTTATATAGAACCTTTCATTCACACTTTACATGATCATAAAAAAACAAAGGTGAAAACAAACATTATAAATATAGAAGCAAAACAGATATGGATGATATATATTAAGGACATTTCTCATAGAGTTGAGGCTGTGTGACCGAAGAAGATCAATAGGATTTTCAGGTGTAAAATTATGAAGAGTTTTGTAGGTTAAAAATAATTTTATACTAATTCCAGATGAGATGGCGGAATATGGTCCAACGTTTAGGTATTTTTAGAAGGAGTATGAGGTCGAGTGATAAAAACTCCTGTCTAAACCAGGAACTAATTAATTTGTCTACAAAAGATAGAGACACTGAAGGTCAAAGATAACTCTGAGGTTGCGGACAGTTTGTGAGAAAAACCTTCTGAGAAAAAGCGGAAAGTGAGTGTTTTAGGACCGACAGTCAGGTCCATATATATACTGACACAATTTTCATATTTTCGGCTCTGTATGCTACCAGAACAGAAATAAAAATAAAACAATGAACCTGAAGTGCAGACTTTAAACTTTAATTCAAGGGATTGAACAAAAAATATAACAAAATTCTTAGATTGAAAAAATTCGGTATCAGTATCTGTTCTCTGATTAAACCCAAAAATGAGCCCCATTTTCAGGGGCTCAAATGCAATTGGACAAATAAATATAATCATAAATAAAATTTTCTGTTTTAATATTTTGTTGAGAATCCTTTGCAGGCAATGACTGTCTTAAGTGTGGAACT
>NW_015549787.1:0-324 GCF_001515605.1 Sinocyclocheilus anshuiensis
TATATATATATGTTCTTTAAAAATAAATAAATAAATAAATAAAATGGAAAATATAAAAATAAAAACTGATTCAAAATTGTAATAAAAGCTTTATTAAATGTAATCTGTAATTAGCTGAAATTATTATTTAATTGCTGTAGATAAAATGTTAGATATATAATTAGCTTAAAGGCACAATTTTTTTATTAAAATATCCAAAAACCACTAGAACAGTGTTATATATTTTGCTGACTTGTGTACTTACATTAATTAGTGACACGGACCGTGTCTATAGTGTCATTGTGTCGCCTGCCAATGACGTCATAACCCCTCGATTTCTGGTTT
>NW_015549787.1:877-3377 GCF_001515605.1 Sinocyclocheilus anshuiensis
GTCATCAAACTACGCCTTTGCCTCTTTGTTTATTTTGAATACGCGCCCTCTAGCGGCGAAAATTACATATTGTGCCTTTAAGCAAGACAGAGGAGTTGAATATTTTATTTTATTTTAGTTTAGTTTAGTTTTGGAAATGTCCTCAAAAATTCTTGACAAAACCTCTCTGTTCATGTTTGTCTGCCTGTGAATCACTGTTTTGGCTTGCTCTTGATCCGTGTGCTACGCATCAGGTACAGGTATGTTTCCATTACTTCAACAAAATAATTGAACATTTCCATAATTTTAACATAATTTTTTTATATCATTCAACAAGCCAAATTTGTAAAAAATAAGTTGAAAAGATTTGTACAGCAAATTTATACTTATTATAAGCTTTTAAGTTGAAGGTGATTTATTTTTACATTCCTAAAATAAAATAAAATAAAATAAAATGCATTGAAATAGTAAATATGATATATTATTAATAGTATATAAAATAGTAAATATTATATATTATTAATTATATATCATTTTAATATAAAGTATTAATTGCATCTTTACATTTTTATGTAGACAAATATTCCCAAAGCATCAATATAAAAAAATAAAAAAATAAACAAATAAGTAATTAAAATATCTAATTTTGAGTAAAATATTAAAATAAACAAAACCAGCAATCATCAATGGTTCTTAAAAGGCATTCACCATGATATTAAAAAACAGAATGAATGAATATTCTACTGTAGATCTATTAATATAATATTACTATATCTATAGATATAATACTAAACTTCTATAGCTAACCAGAACAGTGAATGGTGATTGGTGATTTATTGCTAAAGATATCTCCACAGTGCAAAGGATAGGATGTTTTTACACAACCACACAGCAAAGCGGTGATATTTACAATTCAACACAAAATGTATTTTTAGTCAAATGTACTTGTAGTGTATTAATGTAAACATCTGTGCATCTATCTTATCTTTGATGAGATAATGCCAAGTACAAGATAATGCTTAAAACAATTTGAAGATGAGATAGTGTTAGACATGCTCACAAGGACAGATTAGATTCACTACCACACCCACCGTCTGAAAGAAGATGAGCTTTTACACATGAGCGTATAGGAGCAATCATCTCTGCCTATAGCCTGTTTCTTATCATGCGCTCCACACATGATTTCGGTGTCAGTTGTAAAAGAACAACATGAGAATGTCTGGGTGTTGCTGGAACTCCTTGAATTATCTGTGCCTCCATAAAAGTGAACGGATAGTCCCTGAGGCCTGTCCCATAGTATCTCACATCCAAACAATTGCTGCAGTCCCGTGCTTTATCAGTTCAGGACGGTAAGTTTGTTTCCTGTCACAATAGGTTTGTATTAAATTTCACCATTTTTGTAGGACAGATTCTTTTGGCAAACAATGTGACTGCACACCGGGCAGGAAAAGATTAAACAGAACTCTTCCATGTGTATTTGTTACCCAACAAAATGACAGAAAAACCCTTGAGGTGGTGGATTATGCAGTTGTTGATAAACCGTTGGAAATGTATACATGTTTCCTTTTCGGTCTTTTTCAGTCGTGAATGGTTTCCCCATTTAGCCTTTCTCCTACTGGCATCATGTGTCATAGTAAACAAGGACTAGTGAGGCACAAAACACTCAAAGTGCTTTTAAGGCAGATGACAGCCGATGGCAAGTTCCCACACATGGGATGTACCATGAAGTAAGCTAATAAATTCACAGTTGTGTTTGTAAAATCAACTATAAATAATGAATTATGACATTTATTTGAGTACCCGCACTTTTTGAAGGAGACTAACAGCAGTTTGGATCATGATGTTTATGGCACAGCGTTATTTACTTGTGATTTAATTTTAAACTGTTTTTGAGACGATTCTTCTGATGCAATTTCATTCCCCAGACTTTCTCTGTCTGGTTATGCACTCTTACACATGTATAATTAATATAGTTATATAATTATACTCCATAGCTTACTAAGCCCCTGCAACCACATGTAAAAAAAAAAAATCCCAACAGGAGAAACCATGAAATGTGATATAAACAAGTTACAATGTACAATAAGATCCATTTATTTAAAAAAAGATATGCCAAAAGACAAGATGTAATATTTATATGTTATTCAAGGCAAAACAACCGCAAGGAAAGGGGTTCTCACAATGTCATTATCAGTTTTTCCAACCACAACTGTTGAGGGAAACACATATGTTACCATGTATTATTGATCATAATGAAGGACCGGAGGATCCTCAAATGCAAACTGTGTGTGTTTTGCTTCAAAGAGCAATCATAAATTTGTGTTGTGTTTTACTTTCTTTCTTTGTTTTATATTCATTTATTCATTTATAATCATTTATCATTTAATCCTTTTATTATTATATTTAATCAAATAATAATTTATAATAATCATAATCATTTATATATTAATTTCATTGATTCATTAATTGATTAGCCAATTCTATTCTATTCTATTCTATTCTATTCTATTCTATTCTATTC
>NW_015549787.1:3450-3582 GCF_001515605.1 Sinocyclocheilus anshuiensis
CTGTTTTTTTATTTTATTTTTCCATTGTTGTTTAGTCTCATGACTGTGTGGTTCAAGGGCTGTTTGTCTTCATGAGTAAGAGATACAAGGGAATGTTTATGGAAACTCAAGGTTTATGGGATGTTGTTTTGA
>NW_015549788.1:0-101 GCF_001515605.1 Sinocyclocheilus anshuiensis
ATAGATAGATAGATAGATAGATGGATGGATGGATAGATGGATAGAGAGAGAGAGAGAGACAGACAGACAGACAGATAGATAGATAGACAGGTAGATAGATA
>NW_015549789.1:0-143 GCF_001515605.1 Sinocyclocheilus anshuiensis
CGGTATAATTTTGAAAAATACCGTGATATAAACTTTTGGTCATACTGCCCAGCACTACCAAAGAGTTTCTATATTTTTCCTATTACCTAGCTGGGGACTATTTTCAGGCGCTGTGTAATATCATTGCGCCTGCTGCACCAATG
>NW_015549789.1:337-777 GCF_001515605.1 Sinocyclocheilus anshuiensis
ATAGAAACTCTTTGGTCATTTTTGAGCGAGATGCTAACGGTCTAATCAGATTCAATGATCTATGCTAAGCTACAGCGAAAAGTGCTACGCCAGCCCCGGAGATCGGCTGAACGGATTCGAAAACGGTAAAATCAACTGTTTAACTCTAGGGGAGTTGGAAAATGAGCCTATTTTCAAAAATAGTGGCGTGTTCCTTTAAGAGTAAGGTGAGTTAGTCTAGAGGTACAATTTTCATTAAGATTAAATTGTTTATAATATTTCTAATTCTCATAATTCTATTACATAATTAATTAATATATTTAATAATAATAAAAAAATATGTAAAACGAATATATATTAATATAATTAATATATTATAATATATTATATTAATGTTTGCTATTTATTATTGATATAAATATCTATAATATCTATATATAATGAATATATTTAAATATATT
>NW_015549790.1:0-1041 GCF_001515605.1 Sinocyclocheilus anshuiensis
TTTTAATATTAAATAATAATGTAATAAACGTTTTGTGTCCGTTTTGTAGTGTTAATGAAATGGTGATTGTGTTCGCATTGAGGAATAAATGTTAATACGTACAATTTTCCTGATTCTAAATAAAAATTGATATATTACGTAATGGCATAAGTTTATACAAAATAAAGTTTCAGCAATATTTCACTTCTATGTTCCGAAAAATGCGGGGAAATCAAACAAAGGACGGAGTCGGATGGGGGATGATCGATGAGATGGTGGGCGGGATTTACATTTGAAAGCCTCTGATTGGCTTTAGTGTGGCCAATGAAATCATTCTGTGGGTTGGTCAATGGAGACACGCAATCACAGACCGCCGTTTTCTCGTTCAAAATTAGCATAGAGCAGTGCATAAAAACCCGTGTGTTCTAGCGAAGCTTATTCTAGTTCGAGTATTACTGAAGTGAATATCATGCCTGAAGCAGCGAAGTCCGCGCCCAAGAAGGGCTCCAAGCAGGGCGTCGTTAAGACCGCGGGTAAAGCAGGGAAGAAGCGCAGGAGGTCCAGGAAGGAGAGCTACGCTATCTACGTGTACAAAGTGCTGAAGCAGGTTCATCCTGACACCGGGATCTCCTCCAAGGCGATGGGCATCATGAACTCTTTCGTCAACGACATCTTCGAGCGCATCGCCGGTGAGTCGTCTCGTCTCGCTCACTACAACAAGCGCTCCACCATCACTTCCCGAGAGATCCAGACCGCCGTGCGTCTGCTGCTGCCCGGGGAGCTGGCCAAGCACGCCGTGTCTGAGGGCACCAAGGCCGTCACCAAGTACACCAGCTCCAAGTAGAGCTCCGCCGCAGCGCACACACAAAGGCTCTTTTAAGAGCCACCCATCTTTTCACTGAAAGAGCGAATGGTGTGTTTTTCTGAACTAGGCTAGCAGTTTAAAAAATGTGGTCAGTTTTTCATATGTATGCGACCGCTGGCCTGCACTCACACTTGCACTAAACATTCTGGGACGGAGCACGCTTACGATACGGTATGAGATAATGGAGAAAACCACTT
>NW_015549791.1:0-908 GCF_001515605.1 Sinocyclocheilus anshuiensis
ATCAGGTTTGACTATAAGTGGGCTACAGATAGCCGCTCTGACTACCAGCTAAATCATGGCTACGCTCAGGCTACGTATTGAACATGTCAAAGAAATGAAACCAAACACCCTGTAAACGTTAAGATCTGAAGTCTCTTTAGAAGAGAGCTCCATAAACTGAACAGTGGTGTCATTGTTAGCATAGTATGGTCACAAGTTCCATCTTTACCAACATAGTAGTTCAATGTTGGTTCAGTGTTTCCTGAAACCATAGTTCAAACGAACATTCGCAAACTGCATCGCAAACTTGTGTCGTTGGAACGACAGCTCTTCACCTGTGGTTAGAGGCATAGGTCGTTGTTACTTTGGGGTGTGTTCTATTCAGAGTTATCGACCCTATGCCCTATTCCTTTTGAAGATTTCACCATCCACTTTGAGTGATTTGGAAGAGTTAAAGTTGTAGTGTTAGATCTTACCTAATTCGCTTTTAAATATTTTTTTATTACAAATTCAGTTTGAAACTATATAGCAGCATGGCCCTCGCAATTATTCTCCCTAAGTGCCATAAGTGCCCTCTGAAAGCATTAATCATGCCGATTGGAACGCAGCCATCGTTTCGTTTGTGCGAAGAAAAGGTGAGTTTGTCAAGTGAGTATCTTTGTTAAAACATTCATAAAGACAAATTTCTCATATAACAATATTGGTAAAACAGTATGTTAAAGGTTTTCACTTATATTAAGTGTTAACACTCAAATCACAGTATTTTTATAGTAAATGAATGTACCCAAATAAAGTAACAAAAATGTATAAATAAGTGAGTGATTTTGTTGTTTTTACAGAATTAGAATATAGAATATTCTGTACAAATGTGTGTGTGTATGTATGTGTCACGGTGCACACACACGCGAGGGACGAGGAGACGCTGGAGA
>NW_015549792.1:0-185 GCF_001515605.1 Sinocyclocheilus anshuiensis
GCCAGCACCAGTTTTTCAAAAGACTTCATGACCAGAGACGTTAGAACCACAAGCCAGTAGTCATTTAGTCCTGTAATTTTGGATTTCTTTGGGATGGGGATGATGGTGGAGCGTTTGAAGCATGAAGGGACTTCGCACAGCTCCAGTGATCTGTTGAAGATCTGTGTGAAGATGGGGGCCAGCTG
>NW_015549792.1:345-552 GCF_001515605.1 Sinocyclocheilus anshuiensis
GGGTTGCAGCTGGTGTGAATGGTGTGAATGGTTGTGTGGAGAGGTGTTCAGGGCGGGTGTGGGGGGTTTTTTCAAACCTCCAATAGAACTCGTTCAGATCATCTGCCAGTTGTTGATTCTCCACTGTGCTGGGGGATGGTGTCTTCTAGTTGGTGATCTCTCTCAGACTTTTCCACACTGATGCTGAGTCACTGGAAGAGAATTGAA
>NW_015549793.1:0-126 GCF_001515605.1 Sinocyclocheilus anshuiensis
AATATAAAGGGGTGAGACCTAATGCACGCACACACACTCTTACACACTCGCTCTCTCGCTCTCTCTCTCTCTCACTCACTCACTCACTCACTCACTCACTCACTCACTCACTCACTCACTCACTCA
>NW_015549793.1:340-1422 GCF_001515605.1 Sinocyclocheilus anshuiensis
ACACACACACATACACACACACACACACACACACACACACACACACACACACAGGTATGATTGCCACAGAACGTGATTGTAAATTTTTTATTGTTATTTGATGTTCACTCTTCACTCCTGTTGATTTCTGCATATTGCTGTTGGCTTTATTTACATATTATTTAATTTCTTCTATATTCTAAAATTAATTATTGTTGTTTTTTTTACACTTTAATCACTACCGTAAAATCAATAATATGTAACTACATTCTGACTCTAAGTCTTGTCCTTTAGGTGTGTCTTATGTTGCATTTTTCTGTCAAATTTCTGTAGCATTTAGTAAAAACAGACCTTTCAAGATGCATCAAAAACTACAAAAAAATCTACTGTTTGAAAGAATATTTATTTTTAATGTCTTTTCTAATGTTTATATATACATAAATTCACAAAATGTATCACAAAAGTTGTGATAGAAGCAGTTGGCCACATCCAGTAAAATGCATGGCTCTCTATGGCCTTCTGCTGGTCAAAACAATTTATTTCCTAAACTGTAATAATTCTAATGTTTATATATGCATAAATTCACAATGTATCAAAAAAGGTGTGATAAGAGCAGTTGGCCACATCCAGTAAAATGAATGGCTCTCTATGGCCCTCTGCTGGTCAAAACAAATTATTTCCTAAACCGTAATAATTTTAGGTTTACCTCTAACGGACAGATGGCAGAATTCTACAACTAACACCTAGATCAATATCCAGAAACAACTTAAATTAAATTTAGATCATCATTTAAGTGATTTTTTCATAAAACATTTATATTTCACATGCAAGCTAATGGTGTAGTTGCGGAATTCTGTGGTAAATATGAACAAAAGTACTTCATATCTCCCAAAACGCAGCATTAATGTATAGATGAGAACTAAACAAAAAAAAAAAGATATATTATTTGTATGATTAAAAATGTATGTATTTTTTACAATTACTCTTTCAATTTTGTGGTCATATTGACCCCAAAGACCATAATTCGGCCTCATCCAGGACGGAGACGAGTCTGCTTCCAGACAAGAGGTTGAGCAGCTGGCTGTCTGGTGCAGTCACAACAA
>NW_015549794.1:0-121 GCF_001515605.1 Sinocyclocheilus anshuiensis
ATCTAACCTTTCATTGGAGAATAAGAATTTAAAATGGGGGGAAAAATCATTATAACTAATGTTTTTCTCTAATACACATTGGACACAATTAACGGCACCCTTTTATTCAGTGCTTTTTGAA
>NW_015549794.1:1015-2545 GCF_001515605.1 Sinocyclocheilus anshuiensis
TTCCCGCGGTTCAGGACCCGCCGCTGCCGAGGCACGGAGGAGAATGAGCTCGTGGGGATCTCAGGTGGCCCTAGCCGATGAGGCTGAAGGGGGGGTTTCCCTCTTCCGCGAATCGGTGTCGGGCGAGAGACAGCCGCTGGACGATGATATTGTAGTAATTTAATACATTTCTTTTATTTAGGGAATTAATGGTAATTAATTCAGTCAGAGTTGAAAGAAATCGAAGCTTTGACTTTCGATATCAACCTGATTAGAATTGATTCTAAATTTGATAGTTCCACTTTCAGTCAACGACTCGTCCAGCGAGACATTAACGTCAGTGTATATTAACGATTCTGTTCATATTAATTCGTGGCCAACAACACATGAACAAAATGGTAACCTTATCAGATTTTGAGCAAGGTAATAATTATAATTAGGCTACGAGGGTAGCAACAGGATCGTTTGGCAGAGTTTAACTTTGAAATGATATGACACCAGACAATTGATTATTTATATAGATGAAAAATGAAATTTATTGGCTATTCTAGGGTACATAAAAAACCTAAACTAAACAAACATACACACACATACAGATTACTACAAGAGAGAACATGAGTTGAGTTCTATGGAGCTTTCAGACTCCTAACTTCTGAAGTTATTTAACTTCACCTGAGGGAACTCACAAAATATTTATTATCTTTACCGCTTAACCAACTTGTTCAGTTTAGCACCTGTTTGTTTTGGCTGAAAGCTGAGATGGTTCTCGTGGTTCATGAAATGGCTTCCGAGTTTGGCTGCTTGAGGGAAACCCCGTTTCTGATTGGTCTCTGGTGTGACGTCGGAATGGCGTTTGAATGACGTCCTCTCGGGAAAGCCCTCGTTGCATTGGTTATCTGCCTGATGACTGATGGAAGAGGCTTCAGCTGCCTTTTGAAAAGTCTGTTTTCACAAGGCTTCTCGTTCTGCAGAGTGACGCAGCTTCAACGGAGGTGTTTGCGTTCTGGAGTCCCGGCTGTGCGATGTTATGGCATTGAAGCTCCGTTACCAGAGTCTCGAAGCAAAGGCGTGAGCGCGTGGTTTTCCTTTTTCAGCTCCTTTTCCAGCACTAAATCTCGGGTTTTGTGCCGTTTTAATCTGCGGCTTAAGTCCGTCCCACGGGTCGCTTTTCCCAATCAGATGGGGCTGCGGGCTTAGCCACGCCCCATACTGTTCCTTATTATGCATCAAATCACATGCTGTTTATGGTGGGTATTTTCTACAAGTTTCCAAATAATTTCTGGTAAAAGTATTATCAGAGAACTGATACATAATATCAACTTTTCACTCACACCAACATTCAACGTGTGAAACAAGCTTTCTTTTAAGCTCAGTCAACAGCTATTTTGCATACACATTAATAATCTTAATTACTAAGAAAAAGTTATAAGGCAATGATTACTATCAGGGTTTCAATAACACATCAAACATCATCTTAATTACTAAGAAAAAGTTAAGGCAATGATGACTATCAGGGTTTCAATAACACATCACACATATTTAGGACATAAA
>NW_015549795.1:0-1962 GCF_001515605.1 Sinocyclocheilus anshuiensis
TAAGATCTGTCTTCGATACATCCGGGCAGCTGATTCAAGATCCGGATCAATCTTCCACTCTATGAAAACACAGATTAGTGATAACAATTCTTCAAAAAGATATGATTAACTGTGATATAATTAACATCCCTGATAGTCCTGTTGTTTTGTAGTATGAGAAAAATGATTTGTATGCTAAAAAAAGCTAATACAGAGAAAGGTGTGCTCAGTGGTATGGTCAATTCGATAGAGACACCTTCAGTGGCAGGCTCCGCTGATGGGCTGGTACTGGCTGAGAAAACAGTATTGAGTGATGTTGAGGCCCTTTCCTCCCTTTCAGCATTATCCTCTGACATGGTTGCTGCCATTTCTTCCTGTCTTGTACTGCCAGTGCTATCTGATATCACTTTGCATGACTCATGAAACCTGATATAACCATAACGACAGTACAGCAGCTAGATTAGTGAAAGATATAAAATTCAACATCACTCTCTTTGCAGCTGTATTACAAACCCTCCCATAGTACCATCAAATGTTTTGTAATTGACTTAACTTAAAAAGTTATGAAACTTCTAAATTAATTGAATTTTTTAAAGTTACCTACTTTTCGCAAACATCAACATGGTCTTGTATTTCTGATAGGCTATACTTCTCATTGCAGTACAGGCATTCTGTCAGTGGTCCAGATGATATAGGCTGGTCACTCTCAAGAATCTGAATCATTGTAAGAACATAAAAAGTCACATTAGCAGATAGATAGTAGGGTTAGCTTATACAAAGAAATATTAATTTAGGGATATCCTAAATCACTTTATTTAAAACTAGTGTATCACTTAATTTTGGTAGTTTAAACTTTCTCAACATCCAGAGTATTATTACTAACCAGAGATTTTAACCTTTTCCTACCTACCTGCAGATCTATATCTTTCTGGAGTGGCCTGATATATATGAGAGCCTGCCCAACCATGACAGACTCACTTAAGAGGTACTCAGGGGAATACCCATCATCTGGACAGGGTATTGTCTCTAATTTTTTGGAACGTGTTGATCCTCTGGATCGCAAGAGCTGAAAACCGCCGCAATCTTTCAACATAGCCCATCATCTGGACAGGGTATTATCTCTAATTTTTTGGACCGTGTTGATCCTCTGGATCGCAAGAGCTGGAAACCGCCACAATCTTTCAACATAGGGAAATGCTGAGAGATAGTCTGAAAACTCCTGAGGAGTGCAGTATTTGTCTAAAACAAAGATAAAATAAAAATGCAAGTTAAATTATGATTTCAGGTGGATAATACATTAATGGAAGCATGATTTAAGCAAACCCTTTTTATCTGGAGGGTAGAGAAAAAAAAATTACCTGGAATGGTAATCCTCTTCTCTCCTATTCCTGCCCTCTCTAATTTGTTTTTCACTGATGGACTTGGCACCTCACATTCCTTTCTCTTGGACAGGCAAAAAAAACGATGGGTGTAGGAAACACTTTTAGATTTTTTTGCTGAAGGTCCAGCGGTGTTGGGACGTTTCGGCACACGGCCCCGTGAATTTGAATATGGTGCAAACAATCTTAAAACTTCTGCTGCAATAAAATGGTCATACATTATGAACACTATATTTTAGTAGTTTGTATTTTAATAAATTGACAGTGTAATTCAATGTCAGGGCTGCCAACTGTATTAACCAGGATTTAAACACATGCGAATGTGGGAGATCATGCGAGGAATTCGATTTCGCAGCTTCACGTTTGGTGAACTCTTACCCTTTGAAATTGTGCGAATTCGTATCACGTGACCAATACCGATCACAACCATTAAAACCAAATATAAACGAGGCATTTGAGAAATGACAAACAACAAGCCCTATTCTACACTGCTCAATACTCACGTTTGAATCATCAGTGGCAAATTATTTAAATGAAAACGTACTTACGTGAGTCAGATCTGCCGGCATATTTGTCTAACGTTACTCTCCCAGGATCAGTAAAC
>NW_015549796.1:0-1853 GCF_001515605.1 Sinocyclocheilus anshuiensis
TCACCCAAAATATTTTTGCTACTACTCACGTCAAGTATTAATTATTGGATAAATAAGGTGGATAGGATGTCCAGAATAATCAAATATCTCAATTAATATTAACCAATATTTGCGATTAGTTACTAATTAGAAACACATTCGAAATGGAATGATCACTTGAAAATTAGAGTCAGATTAAACACGAAGCTACAATAAAATTTAAACTCAATTCTAACAAATTAAGTGAACCTTGCAGAAACGCAAGTAAAAGATATGTCATAGTTATACTATAATGCTACTCTTAATTTAACATTATCACCTATTTAGTACTATAAACTAGTTCAGCATCACAATCAGGAATCATGTGGGTATGCATTTAAATTAATGTTTTAGGTGCTGGCAAGTTAAAATCTCTATAGCACTGATCCTGGTGTATAGAAAAAATTGTGCTCATATAAACACACACACAAACACGCTCTCACCCTAAAGCTTAAACACAGTCTCAGATCATTCATGTTCTTCACTCTCTGCAGGCTGTGTAACTGCGGTATTGGAGAGGAAGGTTGTGCTGCTCTGATTTCAGCTCTGAGATCAAACTCCTCACACCTGACAGAACTGTATCTGATTGATAATAAACCAGGAGATTCAGGAGTGAAGCTGCTCTCTGCTCTACTGGAGGATCCACACTGTAAACTGAAGAAACCACACACACAAACAAACCAAACAAAATAAACATACACACACACTTCAAAGTCTTAGGTTTATTGTTTATTCTTACCTGTTTGGCACCATTCGGTTACATTTTTCTTGAAACTTATTTATTGAAATTTATTTTATTTTTATTTTTTCTATTGTTTTTTTTTTTTAATAAATGATTACTCTGTCTCCTTCGTTTTCTTTTCATTATAGCATGGTCAGATTTGTCTGTCTCCTACTTTTTCTTTTCATTATAGCATGGTCAGATCACAGCTTAGACCTTTGTGCCAAAATTTGTCCACGGAGGACAAATTAAGGGCTGCTATATGAAGGATGCTTGAGGGTTAAAATAAATGTACAATAAATAAATAAATAAAAATAATTTAATTTGCATCTTATTAATTGCAATATTTTGATAGAGCCTTTTATAAAAACCAGCACTTAGTGTTTGTCTTTAATATCACATCTCCAGTGACTGCTAGAATCTAGAAGTGCTTCTCTCATTACTGCACACCAGTATTAGAGTACAATCAGGATAAAGACACGAGTCCCCTCAGAGTTTTCAGCCAAATGAATATTGAATATATCTTCCAAAGGGATATAGAAAAATATAGAAAAATATGAGGTGGCAAGGATGGACTTTTATCTCACACTCGAGGTTAAAGTCTCACCAGTATGGGGCAAAAGGTCCACAATATTGACACAAATATTTGAACTAAAGCAGTGGTGGACGAAGTACACAAATCAAGTACTTGAGTAAAAGTATAGATACGTATAATAAAATATTACTCCAGTAAAAGTAAAAGTACTCAGTTTTCAATTTTACTCGAGTGAAAGTACAAAAGTACTTGATTTTTTATGTACTTAAGTAAAAAGTACTGATAGATTAATATTTATTTTGCAGTTTTATATAGGCTACTTTTATCATTTAATTTTATATTAGCATATATTTTTTTATAATCCTATTGCTCAAAATACCTGGGATTTTACCAAAATAATCAATAAGGAAATAATGAATATAATAAGGAAAATATCATTATATTTTCATAATGATTTTTTTTCTTCTTAAACCTTGTCTGTGGTATAAAACCACCCCTGGCCAAATGCCCCCCGAGGGCATCACTTCCCACTTTGATAATTACTGTAGTTACCATGTTCTGAACATCACATCCTTTCTT
>NW_015549796.1:4291-7189 GCF_001515605.1 Sinocyclocheilus anshuiensis
TTCTCGTGAATGCCCGGCCAAAAGAATCGGGCCATGAGACGATTTAGTGTCGCTGCCTGTCCTAAATGTCCCGCCATTGGATTACAATGAGCCGCCTGGAAAAGCATTTCCCGACGGCTTTTAGGTACCAACAATTGGGTTGTATCCTGCTTTGTCTGAGTGTCTTGTGTCACTCGGTACAACCGCTCCTTTAAAACAGCAAAATAGGGATATGAGAGCGGACGGTCGGGATGGAGAGGCTGACCGTCGATGGTCTGAACCTGTTCAAATGCCCGTTTTAGGGACTCATCCTGGGACTGTTCCAGGGGGAAATCATCACGTTCAGAGAGGATTAGCCTCTCCTTCGCGCTCCGTTCCCCTGGCTCAGTATCCCGCGGTCCCGGTTCAGCTTCTCCCACGTGCGCGTCCGCTCCGTTCTCCAGCTTTCTCTCTCCACAAGATACATCCGCACACAAACAACCCAGTAATTGACTAAATGCTGGCCAATTCGTCCCCAAAATTAGCGGATGCCGGAGGTGCGGATTAATTGCGACCTCCACACTATGTTTTTGACCCCGAAATTGAATCAGCACGGACATTAGAGGATATTTCACCACATCCCCGTGCACACACCGCACCGGAACCATGCGGCTTCTATCCAATGCCTCGAGCTGAATCAGGCTTTGATGGATCGAGGTTTGGTTACAACCTGAATCCACCAACGCGAGATAGGTACCCCCCTTAATACTCACAGGTATTTGGTACAGGCCAGCTTCATCGGGGGCAGCCTGTGGGTCGTCCGGGACCTGGATCAGTGCCCCGACTTCCATCACCGGTCAATGAAATGTCTGGGGTCCCCGCAACGCCAACAGGCTGGCCCAGACTTTGCCGCCGCCCTAGTGGCAGGAAGTGGGTCAAGGGACTGACATGGATAGAGCGGGAAAAAGAGAAGGGCTGCGGATCCCGCCCCGGCTAGCTCTCGGGCCAGCGGCAGACTCCGGAGGCGGCCCGCCCTGTCCCCGGGGAGGGACTCGAGGAGTGATTCCCGGATGGGACCTAGGAAAGGGAACAGGACGGGGGGGGAAGAAACATTAGGAGAAGAGAGAGAGAGAGAGAGACCGCTGGCAAGGATTCGCCGAATCCTGGGCACGCCACCATCTGGTCTTCCGCCAACTGGATGGCCAGGTCCAGCGACGCCGGGCGGTGGCACTGGAACCACTCAGCCATCTTCTTCGGGAGCGGGCGGTGGCACTGGACCCACTCCGCCGTCTTCTTCGGGAGACGGCCGATAAACTGCTCCAGCACCACACGGTCAAGGATCTGCTCGACGTCGCTTCCCCCGGCCAGCAGCCATTTGCGGCAGGCGTCCCGGAGCTGTTGAGCCAAGACGAAGGGCCGGCCACTTTCACCCAGATCCAGTGACCGAAACTGCTGGTGATGTTGTTCTGGGCTCCGGCCGACCCACTGCAGGATAGCTCGCTTCAGATCGGTGAAGACCAGGCCTCTGGATCGTCTTGTGGTCCCATTTTGTTCAGGAGCAGATGAGAGGGGCCGACGGTGGTCCTCGATGTCGGCCCTCCTGCCTGACCCTCCTGATCCATCCAGCTCCGGAACAGCTCCCGGTCCTCCTGTTGCGCCTGCATCAGCGCGCGGAAACGACGTTCCTGGTCGTCCCGCATTTCCAGCAACACCTGATGCTGCTCTTGGTGGAGGCCGGCGAGCGATTGTATCACTTCCGCAAACGGCGAACTTGGCGGTGACTGCATGATGGCAGCGGCCGGACTTCTTCCTCCCGGGTTTCGGCACCAGTGTAACAAGGTTCTTAGTAAGGAAGGAAGAAGTCGGAGTCAGCGTGACTGAGGCTCGTGGCAATTTATTATGGTTCCCTTGGGAACAGCAAAAACAGGCAGGCGCTCAGGCGCTTCAAAATAAACAAAACTTATATCGCACTTCTGCGGTTCTCTAGCCACAGGTCACAGTCTTTCCCCACGACACGAGTCCTCAGTCTGTCTCGTCTCCCCCTCTCTGCTTCCCCTGAGGCTTTTTACAGTCTCTCCAGGCCAATCACTGAAACGAGAAGCAGGTGAATGTCATTTTGCACTTGACCTACTTACTCACTGCTCGTCTCCGACCGCTCTCTCCCGCTGCAGACTCCACTAAACCACGCCCCCCTCACCACAGTTACTCTTAATATTTTAACATTATTGCCTATATAGTACTACAAAAGGTTTGAAGAATGAAAATGATAAACTAGTTCAGTATCGGGAATCATGTGAGTAGAGTGCATTTCAATTATTTTCTTAGCTTGTGCTTGTGCTGGCAAATTAAAATCTATATAGCACTGATCCTAGTGTATAGAAAAAGTATTGATCATACAAACACACACACACACACACACACTCACTCTCACGCTAAAGCTTAAACACAGTCTCAGGTATCATTCATGTTCTTCACTCTCTGCAGCCTGTTGGACTGCAGTATTGGAGAGGAAGGCTGTGCTGCTCTGATTTCAGCTCTGACATCAAACCCCTCACACCTGAGAGAACTGGATCTGAGCTTTAATACACCAGGAGATTCAGGTGTGAAGCTGCTCTCTGCTCTACTGGAGGATCCACACTGTAAACTGGAGAAACTATGGTGAGTGTTTTTATAATATTGAATACAAAAATTGTGTGAAAATACTGCCACACAAAATGTTAAAGAGATAGTTCATCCAAAAATGAAAATTATGTCATCACTTTAATTTTCTTCAAGGCATTTTAAAACATTATGACTTTCTTCCGTGGAAAAGAAAAGAAGATATTTTGAGAAATATTATATTATTATTAAATATTATCAAAATATAATCTTATGTGTTTCACAGAAGAAAGAAGCTCATACGGGTTAGGAACGACATGCAGGGAAGTAAATTATGGCAAT
>NW_015549796.1:7538-12043 GCF_001515605.1 Sinocyclocheilus anshuiensis
TCCCCACCAGGATATATAAACCAGTACACACACACACACACACATACACACACACACACACACACACACAACCCTGAGAGCATTATGGCTGACTCCACTGTTTTAGTCTTTCTCTATGGAGACAGACTACCATCAGCATCCTATCTTTATTTAAACATACGCAGGCATCTTTCATTCTCTTTTCTTATTCGTCCTTACTCTCCATTTCTTGCTGTCTATATCTCTGACAGAAGAAGGATGATAGAGGGTATTAATCTCAGTCCATTCTCATTGAAAGTGTTGCCACTCTTCCGCATCTCCGGTGATGAGACACATCATTTATCTGCCTGTTCTCTGCGTGTCAGGCAGAGAGCCACGAGAAACATTTGTGTGTGTTTGAGGGAGATTTGAACGTGTGTGTGTCAGGAACGCGTGGCAAAGAGAGAGAAGGTATGAGGGAATAGGTGTGCTGCGAACTGCGCGAAAAAGTGTGTTTGCATATGTTTATGTGCGCGTGTGGCACCTTCTCAGTTCACTCCAGGCACTGTGAGAATCAAACAATTTCATGCAGCGAGCAGAAGGGGAAATGAACTGAGCCGTGAGCCATAATAAAATTATCCAAATGTTATTATGGCGCTGGCTGCCTCTGTCCTACTTTAATACACATTTAAGCTCCTCCGGGTCTCCTGCTGGCACTAGCCCTGCTGAATAAATCAACATTAGCTTATGTCTAAATTATTAAGGAAGTAACTTAGGCTCCTGTTTATTGTATAAATTATTAGAAGGGTTAAAGTGTTAAATGCTTGATTTGCCATTTAAAATTCAAAATTCCCTAAGTAAGGGCTATTTCTCGGAGTTTCCGCATGGTGTATGCAGGAATATAAATCCCCAAGGTTGACATGATAAGGTGAGAATGAAAATGGCATTGTTTTTCGTAATTTTACAACATTAATTATAAAACGGATTTAAATTCTGATTGGCTGAGACATTCCAAGCCATTTTAAATATATAAAAGCACACCGATTTTTCGGTGTAAAAATTTGGGGCATAAATTAAGAGTATAACCACTTCTCCAGGCACCACTACACCACTGCTGATGAATGAATAATTGAAAGTATCCACCTTATTCTTCAACACAAAAGTAAGCCTATGGGTGAGACTTCTAGTTCATTAGTCGTTATAGGGAAATAACCAGAAGAATTACAACATGCAGTAAACGGTAAAACAGTTTGCACTAGAAATCAGTGTGTTCATAATTAAGATAATACATTAAAATAATGTTAAGACACACCAATTTGCAATATCAAGCAGCAAAATAAGCCGTTTTGTTCAGCTAAAAATAGTGATGGGACGATTGATACTGAGGCTCTGATGCTCCAACGCAGTTTTCAAAGCACTATTGTATCACACACTGTGCCGATGCTTGTATTGAAATGACAATACCACGTGATTGATGACATTTGAAGCTTCGAACGTCATGCAGTATCGGAAGGTCGGGACAGCTGGTTTGAAAAAATCGGCGCTTCGCATGACTCTTGTTATAGAAAACTGGTAAAGCTAAACCAGTTGGGGTTGCCAGTGGGGGGACTAGTTCACCACAGATGCCCGGTCAGACACATAAAGATGCAGTTTAAGGTTCTTGATGCTTTTATTTTCTCCACAACCATTCCATGAATGTCCAATCAATGTTGAGCACGTAAGTGCAAACAGTTACTTTGGTGCTTCCATGTGTGTGGTCTTTAACAAGGATACAACAACAAATTAGAATAAACACAAATCAATAAAGTAGGTAAATCCATACAATTAGAAGGTAGGAAAAAAACACTTCAAAGAGCAATCAACATAATGAGCATATGTGACCACAATCAGTCATTACATTTAAAGTACCCTTAAACAATGAATATCAACTAAACAAATTCAGAAGGGTCACCGCTATCAAGAGCTGAAGTACATAAACTTACTTGGTTCATCTAACATACGCACACAACACCAAACTTGAGAAAAGCATCGAGTCCGTTTTGCTTTCACCTACTCTGTGCTGGCTATTTCTACCAAATGCTAATCACTGCCACCTGCTGGAAATGGGCGGAGCTTAGTGTCTTTAGGTTGCTGCGTTGACAGCACATTCAAACACTGGCTGATCGCCAGAACATTTCAAAATAAAAGTTCATTTGCAGCGGGCCTTTTTAACAGCCGCCCCCCGATTTCTAAAGAATGAGGAAATCTGTACATTATAAAAAGGTAAGTCAAACTTTCAGTCTGGTATCGCAGGTACAACCTTTGCCACAGGTCGCACATAAGACTTGTCCTTAACTTTCACTTCAACAGTCCTGATTCTATTGTCCAACCCAGGGAATACTTGAGAGATCTGACCAATGAGCCATAGGGCCCTGGGAAAATGAGGGTCCACAATCATAACCGTAGTTCCCACCTTGATATTGGGTGACTCTCGCTGCCACTTGCTGCGAGTCTGAAGACCAGGCAAATAGAATTTGATAAACTGCGTTCAAAAATGATCTGCTATAATTTGACTATGACGTCGACTCAATAGTTCACTTTGGAGGTACATCACTTGAGGAAGGGACGAATCAGGCCGCCCCATAAGGAGCGAATTAGGAGTAATAGGATCAGAGGCATTGGAGGAGGAGGATGTATACCCCAGGGGTTTAGAATTTAGGATCCCTTCAATCTCGATTAGCACAGTTTGAAGAGTTTCCTCTGGTATCGGTTGAGTTCCCAGAGTGACCTGTAGAGCTTGTTTCAGGGAACGAATTTCCCTTTCCCAACACCCACCGAAATGTGGGGCATGAGGCGGGTTGAAATGAAAGATAATCTGCTGACTGGCAAGTTGTTCCTGCAGCTTTGGAACTAGTTCAGCATACGTCTCATGCAGCTCCCTTTCCCCTCCTTTAAAATTAGTACCTTGATCACATAAAACCTCAAAAGGTCTCCCGCGTCTGGCTATAAAACGTCTGAGGGCCATAAGGAAGGAGTCTGTATCGAGTCTCGGGAGAAGATCAATATACACAGCACGTGTAGTCATGCACTTGAACAGAATACCCCAGCGCTTCTCACTTCTACGTCCAATCTTTACAAAATATGGCCCGAAACAGTCAATGCCAGTAGAATAGAAGGCAGGTTTAAATAGACGTAGTCTGGCAGGAGTCAGGTCTGCCATCCTGGGTATCTGTGGGTTTTCGCGAAACTTCTGACATACTGGACAATCTTTGCGCTGATAACTTCGGATTGCTTCCCTACCCCGAAGAATCCAGTATTTCCTATGCATCTCTGCCGGTATTCTCTCAGGACCTGGGTGGAATAGCTTTGTATCATAGTCCTTAATGAGAAGGGTAGTGACTGGATGCTGGAATAGGATGCATCAACTCAGGCTCAATCTCTTCACAGCGGCGAAGATGACCTCCTATCCTTAAGAGTTTACTTGCAGACTCAAGTTCGGGGGCAAGGCAAAGCAGTCGACTGTTGGTATTCAGTTGTTTCCCCGCTGTAAGCTGTGCCATCTCAGAAGGAAAGCTTTCCCATTGAGCTTGCTGAAGGATAGCCATTTCAGCCTGTTGAAAGTCCTCAGCTGATACGTTGATCCCATGTTCCCTGAGAGATTCTACAGTGGCAGTCAATAACTCTGGGAAGGTCAGAAATTGGCTTGGATCAGGTATAGACAAACGAAGTACAGCATTCGTCAGACCACAGAATGTAGAGTTCCTTAGTTCATCAACAACTATGGAACAGGATGGCGGTGTAACCGGCCACTGATCAGATGGAAGTTGAAGGTATGTTGGTCCCGTATTCCAACGACTTTGTGGCCCTAGTTACCCTAGTTCTTTACCTCGAGTGATGTCATCAGCAGGGTTACTTTCTGAATGCACATAGCGCCATTCACACCATTCACAGAGGTCCTGAATCTCTGTTATTCGTGTACCAACGAAAACTTTGAATCGGCAGGATTCTGATTTAATCCAGGTCAAAACTGTGGTGGAATCAGACCAAAGAAAAACTTGATGAATGGGCAAAGTCAATTCCTTCTGCAGGATCTTAGCCAACTGGGCACCTGTCAGGGCTGCACATAGTTCTAAACGAGGTATCGACAGACGTTTCTTAGGAGCCACTCTTGATCTGGCCACCATGAAGGTGATCTCTACTTCTCCCTTTTGATCTTCTGTTCGAAGATAGGCGACAGATCCATAGGCACCCTCGGATGCGTCACAAAAGATATGGATATCACGCTGGCTTGAAACATCATCCTTCGGTGCACTGCAATAGCATCTGGGTAAGACTATCTTTTGTAGGTCACTGAGCTCTCCTGCCCATCTGTTCCACTCATTCACTAAATCCTCAGGTAGCTTAGGATCATCCCAATCCCTCTTCTTATCCCATAATCGCTGCACTATTACCTTTGCACGAGTGGTATATGGGATGATGTAGCCAAGAGGATCATATTGGCTAGCAAGCACTTTATAGATGTTGCGCATGGTAACCTCCCGGCACTCTACAGCACGGAGCTTATAGGA
>NW_015549796.1:12581-38217 GCF_001515605.1 Sinocyclocheilus anshuiensis
GAATCCCATCGACATCAACTCTAGAAGTTCTTTGTTCCAGTAGTTTTAGTGACTGCTGGTCTTGTACTGATCGAGTACTCATTTTCTCATCTCTCCAAGGAAGGACATCTATTTGCCAGAGTCTTTCAACTTGTTCATGCAACATAGCAGAGGGTGACCAACTTGTTGTGAACAGACATTGTTGCTCTGTAAGAAGATGTTGCAAAGCTTGAACTGGTCCTTGCATAGTCCATCCAAGGAGAGTTCTAATCGCAGCAGGACCCCCTGGTGGACCCAAGCGAACTGGCTCAACTGGGGTAATTAAATGAGGGCAGTCAGATCCTATGAGCAAAACTGGATGAGCAGCTTCAATTTCTCGGAGGGGAAGTCCTTTAAGATGACGGTACCTTTTCCGTAAAGCCTTGACAGGATGACAGTGCACTCCAAGCCCCAACTCTGATGCAGTGAAGGCTCCATTGATCTGATATATCTTGTTTGGCTGGCAGGCTGGTGAAAGGTTAAAGGAAACAGCCGCCCCATGCAGGATCTTTAACTCTTGTCTGACTGTGCGCAGGGGCAAGTCCTCTGGCTTACCTTTCAATTTCAGCTGGGTTGCTGCAGTATTTAACAAGATGGTTCTTTCGGAGCCATCATCAAGAATGGCATAAGCATTCATGGATTGATCTCCATTTCTTAGAATGACTTTACATATCTTTAACAGTACCTTACAACTTCCTGGGGGCTTGTCAATGAATAACACCTTGTTGGCGGCCTCCCCCATGACAGGGCTAGCACATGGATCTTCCCTTTCCATTGCTTTCTCCTTGTTCCATGCATTAACCTCATGAAGAACAAGTAAGTGACGACCATTGCATGTTTTGCAGCGCATTTTTAGGTTACGCTCTGATGATCTATGGCCCCGTCCACAGCACCAGCATCGGTTGTGCCCCTTGATCCAATTCTGCCTCTGAGATTTGGAAAGTTGAGAGAAATTTACACAGTTATTCAAAGTGTGTTTGTCGTTATCACAATAAGGGCAGTAAACTTTCCCCTTTGTGATCTTAGCTGTGACAGCTGAGGAATGTGTTGGTGATGAAGGGAATTTCTCAGTGCCAAGCAGAACTTCTGTCCCTTTGTGGAATGATTTCACCTTCCTTGACATATCCCTGGACAAACTGGTTGAGTATCCTCTGCCCGAACGGCTTGCATACCTTGTGGAATCTTCTTGAACTTGGATTTCATATTCTAACCAGTCTGCTAAGTTAAGGAGGGTAGGAATCTTCACGTCTAATGGATAAATAAATCTTCTGAAACTGCTGCGCAGATCATGTGGCAAGTTACTCAGAAGTCTGGACACATTGCAAGCCACATCTTAATTCCACCATGCCAGGCTTACCTAGTTGTCTCAGCATTCCCACCAAAGATCTCACCCTCAGAGCATACATTCGAAAAGTTTTAATATCGCCAGTGATGATGCTGGGCCCATCCATCAATTCCACTGGCTGGCCATACTGTTGATTGGGGGCATCCATAGTGTTGGTAAAAGGATAACGTGAACTGCTGTAAGATTCAGCAATTAACTGAGCCTCTTCAACCTTGAGATGTTCTAGCAGGATATGAAATTTAAAGCATTCTGTAGCATCAGCTGGAAGAATGTTTTCTAAAGCAATCTTAAGCCGTGCAAACTCTCTGGGGTTTGGGTGAATCAGGTCAGGAATTATAGGAGTAGGGCCACGATATACTCTTTCCTGGTCAGTAGGTGGACTTGGGAAGTGGTGGTGCCATTTCTTGCTCCTAGAAGCTGTGCCGTGGTCTGGAAGAATATCGTGTATAACTTCCTACAATCTTGAGAACCTTGACCAAGATGGCGGCGCGTACTCATCGCGAGGCTCAGCGTCTCTCCAGTTTTTGCAATTTTGTGGTATTTTTCCTGCTCATCTTGGGCCTGTTCGCACTGAACAGCTTTGCTTTAATATCTTACACCCGACAGGAGCTTTTGGATATTGGTGTGCACTTTTCCAACAGTTTTATCACCAATCCTCGACTCATCCCTGAGATCTCCAGACCACCCGAGACTACGCACTCTACCCGGCCGGGCGGAAGTGCTCCCAGGCGGCGTCGTGATCGTAAACAAAGGCGGGGTAAGCGCGGTGGGCTAAGAACTAAGCTAAAGCTAACACCGCTCCGGCTCTCTTTACCCAGCATTTTCCTCGCTAATGTGCGGTCATTGGTGAACAAAATGGATGAGATACGACTTCGCATCACCCACAGTAAGAGACTTTTGGATTGCAACGTCATGGTTTTCACAGAAACATGGCTACACAGCGACGTACCCAATAATGCTATTGAGCTAGCCGGACGCTACACGCTCCGGGCAGATAGGACGGGCCAAAATTTTCATATCGGTGCATCCCTAATATATATATATATATATATATATATATATATATATATATTGTGACGAGATAGTGCTTGCTCCCCACTCGTCACCCCTGGCAACGCTAATTATGGAGGACACCTGGCGATCCCAGCTGACGACAATGAGGCAATCACTTAGAGGGAAATATAGACGCCAGCAAGGAAGAGGAAAGGGGAGTAGTATAGTGGGTGCCTGGCTAACCTCTGTGTCTTTTCTTTATCTAGAAAGCGACTGACTGCCTCAAGCGAGGGTGGAGCCTCCACCTATTTGGCTAACTCCCCCCCCCTCTCTCTCTGCTGAGCCTGGAGGAACTGAGCCTCCACCTATTTGGCTAACTCCCCCCCCCTCTCTCTCTGCTGAGCCAGGAGGAACTGCTCTACTCACCCCATAATTCTTCACCTGCACGAGACACAGAGACTGAGTTTGATTGCACCTAAAATTTTCACTGCTTGAATAAAGACACCTTTCAGGGTGACGCTTCACTGCATTTCGTGTCGGTTCTCCTCTTTTCCCGTAGTGGAGTGCAACATTGGTGGAGAATGCGGGTAGGAGACTCCAGACACGAGGAACCCAGCGAGGCAGCCTCTGTTCCCAGTGTGGGGGAGGTAATCCGTCATCTTGCTGAAGTGTCGGTGGGGCAGCAGCAATTAGCAGAACGGCTTGTTGCGGGGCAAAATCAGGTAGCTGAGGAACTGGTGCGTCTTCGTGCAGACTACTCCAGAGCCCTCTTGACAGAGGCCAGACCCACAGCCCAACCCACATCACTTCCAAGGATGACTGAGCAAGATGATTTGAGGTGGTCGCAAGGAGAGGAGGCTGGGAAAAATCTGAATGGGGTCAGAGGTTAGCAGCCCTTCTCACCGGGGAACCCCAACGGGTTTATTTCTCCCTTCCAATACCCCACCGGGATGACTATGATTTTCTAAAAAAAAAAAGAGATCTTGGCTCAGGTAGGACTCTCACCGGTGCTGCTCAAAAGGTCCATGACTGGGTGTATGATGCACGGGTACCCATCCGCATGCAAGCAGCTCAACTGACCCGACTGGTGAAGCTTTGGTTGTTGACAGATGATGTCTCGGTGACAGGGGTAGTCGAAAAGGTCACGGTCGATAGACTGCTACGCTCCCTACCTCGCCCACACCGACGTACTGCTGGATTACAAAATCCACAAACGCTAGCAGAGCTGGTGGAGGCAGTGGAGCTGTCTGAAGCTGCGGTGGCAAGGGAATCGGGAGAGAGAGCTACTTCATTTCTCCGGAGGGGTACCGGGGAGCGGCGAGGGGTGAGTGGGGCCCATAAGTCGGTGAGCCTGGGGAGCCCTGCGCGAGCGCCAGGCCAGGATGAGCCCATGCCGACGGACCCAAATCCCCCGGAAACCCAAGCCTGGATGACAGGGTGCATTTTGCACCATGACCTGCCGGTCCAAGCCCCAGAGGAGGAAGTCCGGGTGAACGGACGTCGAGTTCGGGCCATTTTGGACACAGGCAGCAGTGTCAGCCTCATCCAACCCCAGCTTCTTGCAAAAGCCTGGCCGGGCCCTTCTCCCAATCACCTGTGTTCATGGTGACACAAGGTATGTGCCGGCCCAAACAGTTTCCATTTCTGCCTCCCCAGGAACCTGGATGGTCGAGGTTGGGGTTTTGATGGACCTGCCGGTACCCGCCCTGCTGGGACGGGATTGGCCAGGATTGGAGCAACTTTTACGACAACCTGACACCCCGGTACGCCGGAAGGGGGGCCCCCGCCCTCAGAAACCGAGAGCTCGCCAGGCGTACCTCGCATCAGAGAGTGAGAGAGCGGGTGATTGTTCTCAACCTAACCTTGAAGTCTTCTCTGATCTTTTCCAGCAAGTTTCACAGAGTGGGACCTTGGGAAGAGAACAACGAGAGGATGATCGCTTGAAACACTGCTGGTCCCAGGTTAGAGTGGTCAATGGCAGTGAACACCAGCCACCCCCACACCCCACTCCTCACTTCATTGTAAAAAATGACTTCTTGTACTGTGTAGCAGAAAGGCGGGGGGAACTAAAGGAACTGCTGGTACTGCCCAGGAGCAAAACGGAGATGATCCTTCACCTGGCACACTCCCATCCACTTGCCGGACACCTCGCAGCAGAGAACACTTTGCAGCGGATATGAGATCGCTTCCACTGGCCTGGGATGAATTCTGAAGTGCGGCGGTTCTGCCAAGCCTGTGCAATATGCCAACGTACTGCACCCCAGAAACCTGCCCCTGCCCCCCTGATTCCACTACCGGTAATAGAGGTGCCATTCTCACGCATTTGGATGGACATCGTGGGGCCCCTGCCGAAGTCTGCACGGGGCCACGAATACATTCTGGTCCTGGTGGATTATGCCACCCGCTATCCTGAGGCCATTCCACTTCGACGAGCCACTGCCGCAACCATTGCCCAGGAATTGTTTGCCCTTTGCACCCGGGTAGGGATTCCTTCTGAAATTCTTACAGATCAGGGCACCCCCTTCGTTTCCCGGATGATGGCCGACCTGTGTAAGTTGTTGTGAGTTAAACATCTCCGTGCCTCAGTGTACCACCCCCAGACGGATGGCCTGGTTGAACGCTTTAATAAAACCCTCAAGCAAATGTTAAAACGGGTAGTGACTGAGGATGGACGTGATTGGGACAGAATGATCCCCTGTGTGCTCTTTGGGATACGAGAAGTGCCCCAAGCTTCCACCGGCTTTACCCCATTTGAACTGCTGTTTGGACGACAACCCCGCGGGTTGCTGGACATTGCCAAGGAGGCCTGGGAACAACAAACCTCCCCACATCGTACTGTAGTTGAGCATGTCAAAGAGATGAAAGAAAGAATTGAACGGGTAATGTCTCTGGTTAGAGAGCACCTATTTGAATCCCAACGCATCCAGCAGCGACTCTACGATCGGCCAGTGCAGCCCCGGGAGTTCCTCCCTGGCGACCAAGTCTTGGTCTTAGTACCCAATGTCGCCTGTAAATTCCTTGCCTCCTGGCAGGGCCCATACCCCGTCGTTGAAAGAGTCGGACCCGTAAATTACAGGCTTCGCCAACCTGGGAGACGAAAAGGTGAACAAATATATCATATTAACCTTTTAAAGCAGTGGGTTCCGGAACGGCCGGCGGTGACCTTGATGGCAGACAAAGATGACCCAGTGGTAGACCTGAATCCACAGCTCGGCCCACACCAAAAGAAAGAACTGGAAGCTTTGGTCCGAAGCTTCCGTGATGTATTTTCCAATTTCCTGGGCGCACTCGCACCCTGTCCCATGACATCCAGACCCCCCCCCGGCATCACAGTCCGGCAGCGGCCCTATAGAATCCCAGAATCTCGGCGGCAAGCCATTGAAGAGGAGGTGAACAAAATGCTTCAATTGGGAGTCATCGAACCTTCCTCCAGCCCATGGTCTAGCCCGATTGAGCTAGTCCCTAAGCCTGATGGCAACTTCCGCTTCTGCAACGAGTTTCGTAAACTAAATGAAGTGTCGAAGTTTGACAGCTACCCCATGCCTCGAGTAGACAAGCTCATTGAACGTCTGGGTAGGGCCCGGTATATATCCACACTGGACTTAACAAAAGGTTACTGGCAAGTACCCCTCTCCCCTTCGGCAAAAGAGAAAACCACCTTCAGTACTCCCTCAGGACACTGGCATTACCGGGTTCTACCTTTCGTCATGCATGGGGCACCAGCCACTTTCCAAAGGCTGATGGATCGAGTGCTCCGACCACATCAGACCTATGCAGCTGCTTACCTGGATGATGTGGTCGTCCACTCTGAAAGCTGGGAGGATCATTTACTTCGCCTGAGGGGAGTGCTTACGGCCCTCTGTCAGGCTGGACTAACGGCTAACCCTCAGAAATGCCTTCTGGGACTTTCAGAGGCACGGTACCTGGGTTATCGAATCGGAAGGGGACTGATTGAACCGCAAGAGGGAAAAGTAAAGGCCATCAGGGAGGATCCCCAACCCACTACAAAGAAACAGGTACGGGCCTTCCTAGGTTTAGCTGGATATTATCGATGTTTTATTCCGGATTTCTCGTCTCTGGCTTGCCCCCTCACAGACCTGACGAAGAAGGGCCAACCGGACAAAGTACAGTGGAATGCTACAACCGAAAGAGCTTTCGAAAGACTGCAAACAGCGCTGACTACAACACCAGTGCTACATGTCCCGGGCTTCTCCCTGCCTTTCATACTCCAAACAGATGCCTCTGACACAGGCCTAGGAGCTGTACTGTCTCAAGTGGTCCAGGGGGAAGAACATCCGGTAACCTTCATCAGCCGTAAACTTAAACCAGCTGAAACACGGTATGCGGCGGTTGAGAAGGAGGCCCTGGCCATAAAATGGGCTGTCGAGGACCTCCGGTACTATCTTCTAGGTCGTTCCTTCACCCTAGTGACAGATCATGCCCCTCTACAGTGGATGGCAAGGGCAAAGGACAGCAATGCTAGAATCACCAGATGGTTCCTGGCTCTTCAAGATTTCCACTTCGTGGTCAAACACAGAGCCGGTTCCACGAATGGCAATGCTGATGGACTCTCCAGGATGTTCTCTGGCTGGTCAGGTCTGGTAAGGGTTTTTCCCACCCCCCCTTCCCATGTACTAAAAACCTCATCTGCTCACAGGAGGCCTACCTGCAGGCAAGGGGGTGGGGGGGGGATGTGACGAGATAGTGCTTGCTCCCCACTCGTCACCCCTGGCAACGCTAATTATGGAGGACACATGGCGATCATCTCACGTGGAGGATTGTAATACCAAAAGCGCGATCGACGCGTGGGCGTGGTCACATTAGAGATAATGAGGGCGACGGGCAAGACTTGACATCGCGTTGGTTTCATACTTATTACTTTGTCACATAATATTTGTTTTCGTCATGACTTACTTCGTATAAAAGTAGACCTGTCAAGCTTTCTATAGATATATCTCTCATGTGTGTGTGTCAAATAGTCGCTGAGTTTCAGTTCATTTTAGTGACGCGGTTCAAACAGATATGTGCGGAGAATGAGATGGCTAAAATCACACCCTGTTTATTTTCTTTATTTTGCAAAAGCACAATGTTTTGTTGATATTGTGAGTGTACACAAATAAAAGTAGACCCTTTACAGATTTAAATGCTGTATTACTCTTATATGTATGGTCAAGTATGAAGGAGCATTTTAGTTATTTTCGCTGTCATCATTCAAATCTGCAAAAAGTTCCGCTGGCGGAACTATCGACCCCAGGGGGTTAAGGAGGGTAGGAATCTTCACGTCTAATGGACAAATAAATCTTCTGAAACTGCTGCGCAGATCATGTGGCAATTTACTCAGAAGTGTGGACACATGCGAGCCACATCTTAATTCCACCATGCCAGGTTTACCTAGTTGTCTCAGCATTCCCACCAAAGATCTCACCCTCAGAGCATACATTCGAAAAGTTTTAATATCGCCAGTGATGATGCTGGGCCCATCCATCAATTCCACTATGCGCTGCAACGCTAACTGATGTGGCTGGCCATACTGTTGATTGAGGGCATCCATAGTGTTGGTAAAAGGATGACGTGAACTGCTGTAAGATTCAGCAATTAACTGAGCCTCTTCAACCTTGAGATGTTCTAGCAGGATATGAAACTTAAAGCGTTCTGTAACATCAGCTGGAAGAATGTTTTCTAAAGCAATCTTAAGCCAGGCGAACTCTGTGGGGTTTGGGTGAATCAGGTCAGGAATTGTAGGAGTAGGGCCACGATATACTCTTTCCTGGTCAGTAGGTGGACTTGGGAAGTGGTGGTGCCATTTCTTGCTCCTAGAAGACAAGTTGTGCCGTGGTCTGGAAGAATATCGTGTATAACTTCCTACAATCTTGAGAACCTTGACCAAGATGGCGGCGCGTACTCATCGCGAGGCTCAGCGTCTCTCCAGTTTTTGCAATTTTGTGGTATTTTTCCTGCTCATCTTGGGCCTGTTCGCACTGAACAGCTTTGCTTTAATATCTTACACCCGACAGGAGCTTTTGGATATTGGTGTGCACTTTTCCAACAGTTTTATCACCAATCCTCGACTCATCCCTGAGATCTCCAGACCACCCGAGGCTACGCACTCTACCCGGCCGGGCGGAAGTGCTCGCAGGCGGCGTCGTGATCGTAACCAACGGCTAATCCTGCAAGTGTGTAGGCAGAGATGATCGTCTCCTGGGCCGCTCAACAGGAACATTGGATGGCTGCATCTCCATAACTGTGGAAAACTCTAACTCCGGCTTGAAGGACCATATAGAAAACTGGTAAAGCTAAACCAGTTGGGGTTGCCAGTGGGGGGACTAGTTCACCACAGATGTCCGGTCAGAGACATAAAGATGCAGTTTAAAGTTCTTGATGCTTTTATTTTCTCCACAACCATTCCATGAATGTCCAATCAGTGTTGAGCACCCCATCTCTCAACGAGAGAGGGGGCTCGCCCAGCATTATCGTTAGAAATCAGAGGTAAGAGTACTGCAAGCTAGCTGAGGGAACACAGACCCATCTCTCAACGAGAGAGGGGACTCGCCCAGCATGATCGTTAGAAATCAGAGGTAAGAGTACTGCAAGCTAGCCAAAAACTCAGCGCATTAGAGAGGCGGATTTTGGAAGGGCCTAGTTCACCTGATGCTACTGGTTCCAGGTGCTCTGGGAAAAACAGAGAACTCAACTCTCACGTGAGAGGAGAACTCCGAATTCAGAAAGAATAGCGTTCTCCCGGCGCCTATTTATACTATAGTCGCACCGGGTGTTGTTGGTGTTTTTTCAATGTATGCTTCAGACACGGGTCACGATGAGGCGTTCCCCATAGCGACCCCTAGAGGATGCAGTTCGAAGTTCCCTTGAAAGGGAACTTTTCAAACCATCATCCGGGTTAAGGCTAGATGGCATACAGCAAAAACTACTGGGCATGCGCACATCAATATAGCGTCATTTTTCTCACACTGTAGAACAATAATTACTATTTTTGCATTATTGTAAGGGGTAGGTTTAGGGTTTGGTTGGGGTAGGTGTAGCTGTTAATAAAACACAATCTAATAGGTAGAAAATTCAATTTATTGTTAGCTTCCGGTTTTATCCCTTCTAGCCACAACCCATCCTCTGCTTCGTGATGTTTTGTTAGATTTGGTGGAGAAGCCAAGTCTGACCACCAGATGTCGCTAATGCGCACTGTGTTAAAAGCTTCGAGTAATGAACTGTTTTTCAGCACAATTTCATGAAAGCCTCAAACTGTTCAGAAAGCCTCGGTTTCCCATCACTAGCTAAAAATAGCTGGAAGGGAATGAGACTGGAAGCAAGACCCATACAATTTACAAATGGCCACCCATTTTTATTGGATAAATAAGGTGGATAGGATGTCCAGAATAATCAAATATCTCAATTAATATTAACCAATATTTGTGATTAGTTACTAATTAGAAACACATCTGAAATTGAATGATCACTTGAAAATTAGAGTCAGATTAAACACGAAGCTACAATAAAATTTAAACTCAATCCTAACAAATTAAGTGAACTTTGCAGAAGCGCAAGTAAAAGATATGTCATAGTTATACTATAATGTTACTCTTAATTTAACATTATCACCTATTTAGTACTATAAACTAGTTCAGCATCACAATCAGGAATCATGTGGGTAGAGTGCATTTAAATTGATGTTTTAGTTTCTGGCAAGTTAAAATCTCTATAGCACTGATCCTGGTGTATAGAAAAATTAGTGCTCATATAAACACACACACAAACACGCTCTCACCCTAAAGCTTAAACACAGTCTCAGATCATTCATGTTCTTCACTCTCTGCAGGCTGTGTAACTGCGGTATTGGAGAGGAAGTTTGTGCTGCTCTGATTTCAGCTCTGAGATCAAACTCCTCACACCTGACAGAACTGTATCTGATTGATAATAAACCAGGAGATTCAGGAGTGAAGCTGCTCTCTGCTCTACTGGAGGATGCACACTGTAAACTGAAGAAACTATAGTAAGTTATTGAGTCAATGCTTTCATTTATTATCTTGTATTAAAGCAGATCTTAGTGTATTTTATCTTTCTCTTTATTGTACAGTATTTGACAGTGGAAACTCCACAAACTTAAAACAAGTGAATCAAAACAACACGTCCTGAACAAGACTGTCACCTGGACAAATGCTGATACTGATCCAGCAGATTCATATGTGAAGGATTTTTGTTATTAATTTTCAATCAGTGGAGACTTTAATTTACTAATGGACCCACTTCTTGATCATAGTGACTCAAAAGTATATAATACACCTAAAACAAAACTGACATTACTTAAGATGTGCCCATATATAGGCCTCATAGACATTTGGAGAGTCTTGAATCCACAAGGGAGGGATTATACCTTTTTTTCAAATGCACATTACATTTTTTCTAGAATTTATTTTTGTTTTCCTTTTATCAAGACTTATCCCCTCAGTTATCACATAAAACATTGGGAATATGTTAGATTCAGATCATGCCTGGGTGTGTTTGCAGTGGAGTCCTTATATTGAGAGGAAAAACTCATATAGATTTTCCTTAATACATCCCTCTTACAAAATCCAGGATTTCAACAAATGTTTAAAACAGAAATGAATGATTACATAGAAACTCAGTGGTCATCTGTATCCTCAGTGGGAGTGGCATGAGACGCTCTTAAGACAGTTATTAGAGGATGCATCAATCTATTTGCTTCACAAAAAGCTTAAAGGGGAACTATTATGCAAAAATAACTGTTGTAAGGTGTTTGAACACAGTTGTGTGAAAACGAGTGGTTTCAGATTCTCCCTCTTTACACGTCACTGAAGAAAAAAATCCCACCCATTTGTGACGCTCTCTGCCCTATTAGCATAGACACAGGCCTGAGTGAGAAGCAGCAGTCCGACATTACTGTTTTCTTGCTGTAGCGTTAGCTGCTGGAGATAAACAATGTCAGTGCTAAAGAGGCATTACAAGCGTTGTGTTTTGGGATGCACCACCAAACATAGGAGTATCCATAGACTCCCTCCATCTGAGCTCCTGTGGTTAAATTTCATTTTCGAAGGAAATATCCCGGAAAAAATCGGAAAAGTCCCCTATATGTTTAGGGATCAATACCAATGCATTGTGCATGAACGTCAGCGCGACAAAGTAAAAATAATGCGTTTGTTTTCCAAATTGCCTTTCTGAAAGAGCTTCTTGGCATTCTGTAAGGCTAATGTTGCCAAAGCTATGCCTGTTTTCACTGATGCTGCCTTCACATGCTCCCAGAATGATCGTAAATAGGCATGTGGTAGTTAAAAATTGCATATGAAAGCAATGTGAAGTCGACCGCTTGAATTAGTCAAGCTCATAATCACACGTGGGACTTAAAAATTTTGTGATAGCAGCTAAGGCACAATGAGACCAGCTGTCGTTTCTTTTTTTATCGCGCCGTGCGCCTCGTCTGTGTAATTCATAAACGATAATTTATTATGCAAAGTAGAATCAGATGACTGACTTTTAAACCGAGTATGTTTTCTATAAAGATAACAGGCTTAAACTAATAGTGGAACGTTTATTTGCAAAGGCTAGCACCGGTATAATGCACCGGTATTAAAGGGGGCCGGGAGCAGCAGCTCATTTGCATTTAAAGGGACACACACAAAAACAGAGTGTTTTGGCTCATACCCTAAAAGTGGCAGTTTTAAAAAGCTATAACAATTATCTGTGGGGTATTTTGAGCTAAAACTTCACATGCACACATCTTGTAAATCTTGTAAAAAGGGGCATAATAGGTCCCCTTTAAAGAACAAGACTTTTGGAGTTGAAAAGCAACATTAAAAGGGCTGAAACAAAGATGAAACGTCATATGATATATAGTGGTTTTAGGGATTAAGCTCAACTAAAATATAGATATAATACCATTCTGTCTCAAAAGATTGAGTTTCTGCTGTTTAGATCAAGACAGACTTATTTTGAGTCAGGGGATAAGGCAGGGAAACTCCTAGCTAACTACATTAAGCACAATGAGTGCTCTCCCATTATCCCAGCTGTCAGAGTTTGCAGGGGACAGATATAAATACAGCTACATATATAAACAAGACATTTAAATAATTATACATAGATTGTTACAAATAAATCTCATTATCAACTGATGAGGATATTAGTACTTTCCTGAAGATGCAAGCGACTGTAAAAGCTACCATCCAATATCTTTGATTCAAGAGATACAGTATGACATTTTTGTCAAAGATCCTTGCTAATCGCTTAAACAAAGTTATACCATCACGTATACATATGGACCAAGTAGGCTTCATTAGTGGGCAAAGTTATTCTGATAATATTCGACGGTTTATTGATATTTGGTGGTAAGTAATGGAGCAACAGACCCTAATCACAGTCATCTCATTAAATGCTGAGAAGGCTTTCGACATGGTGGAGTGGAAGTACCCTTTACCAGTTTTGGGGACTAGTTTGGGATGGATTTGTTAATGGGGTAAAATGTTGATTCTGTACAGAGTTACTGTATTTTATTCTGAAATTTGCCTGAGAATCAATAAAACTGTTAATCACTAAAAACAGCATTTATTTCAAATAGAAAGTTTTGTAACCATGTAAACGTGTTTCCTGTCAATTTTAATCTGTCCTTTTGAATAAAAGTGTTTGTCTTTAAAAAAAAAACAAATTTTGGGATATAGTCACAATTGGTGTTATACATTATTATTATAAAATATTGTCAGTGATTTATTTCAATATTTTTTATTTTATTTTATTTACAAGTGAAAATGTAATCATTCTTGATTTTTTGAGCAATGGTGCCAACTGTCCATTTGCGCCACCTGGTGGTGAATTCGCGGGTTGTATTTGCAGCGGTAATAGACATTTTGGTTCATCACCTGCTGTAGATGTATTATCTCCATGGATGGACAGTATTTCATATACATGTATTTAAAATATGTATTCGAAATACAAAATACTATGTATTTACTATGTAATCAATTTATTTTGCATTTAAATACATTTAAGATCAGTATTTTTGTACTTTCAAAAAAACATTGAATGCTTTGTGCCAGTCAACCTCTTTATCAGGGTGCTGATTTTGTGCATCAGATAGTTCAGACAGGACCTCTCTCTCCAACCCAATATTTATGCATGAGCTGCAGCTCCACAACTCCATTCAGCAATAGGTGAGCGACTTTCCTGGAATAAGATGGTGAGGGTTTCATGGTCAATTCTACTTGTCGATTAAAGTTAAAATAGTGCATCGTTCAGATTTGCCTTCAGTTAACCTGAAAGAATAAAAGAGCACTGGCAAGGGGAAAAATAGCACTATAGCCAATCAGTCTTGATAGTTAATCCCGCTGGTTTGTGTTCATACTGGTTTTTTTCTGGTTCTGAACCACGTGACGTCCAGATAGATTTCAGCCTAATAGAGATACCTGCACTGGATAATCAATTTCACATGCATTTTGTATATTTTCAAAATACAAAATACTGTATTTGTATTTATATACATTTTTCCACACAGTATTTTTTATTTTAATTTCAAATGCATTTTCATGTATTTATGCCTTTCTCTGACTGTATTAAAATAAACTTGTTTCAGGTAATTAATTTGGATTTTGTTGTTTTTCAGTCTGTGTTATATTGTAAATAGTATTAGTAGCAGATGAAAATCTGTAAAGAGTAATCAGCAGCCTTTTTATTACACTTATATCCTGGTTTTCATAGGTTTTATTTATATAACTTTTTTAAATAGTTACGTTTTTAACTCATAGCCAGATTATTACTACTTCATTTGCTTCTCACATTACTAAAGAAAACAATTAAATTCTTGACACTGTTAAAATATTCCACTCGTATCCTGTAGAGGAGCAAGTGATGAGGAAGTTGACAGAGAGCGGTATGTTTGATTTGTCACAGAGAGCTGCCTTTATGTATTCAGTTAAACAACACTCAGAGTACACCTGTGAAGGAAACACATTCAGAGGTTATTATTTTAAATATAAAAAAAATGAAATTCAGTATTAAGAGAATATTTTAAACACTTTATGGTTTGTTTTGGACACTTAAACTCCTCTTTGTCAGGTGACACATTAAAGTGAAACTATTACAGCAGGATCTATTTTGTCATATGAGGAAGTAAACTACATTAACAGAGAAAAACACAGTGAGTATCACAATTTCACAATCATCTTTGATAGCCAAAATCAATCCTGACTGGTTTAAAGTGAAGTACAACAATAAGCAGTATCAGATATTTTGAAAGTAGTTAAATTACATTTATAAAGAAAACACAGAGTCTGTAAATCATCAGGTTCCACCTTTACTTTAATTTTAACTCAGTGCTTGTCTGAATCTGCTGTTTGTGAATAATTTGATTCTGTGTAAATAATATCGGGATTAAATTGTTTTTCATGTGTGCAGGTCATTGCTGTGGACTGACTGTTGAGAGGTGGATTTGAGAAAATTAATTGCTGAGATGATTCATAACTCACTCTGTGCAACATCTGTATCTGCTTTTAGATGAAACCATGGCCTTTAGAATGAATCTCTCTGAAGAACGTGACATAAAGACAGTCAAGAGGTGAGAAAACTTGAAATGTTTCACATTTTTAATGCTCAGAACAAATAAATGCATACTACAATAGCATTTTCATTCATAGTCTGATTCAGCATTTTGAATCAGATTTACCTGAACACATCGATGTGTCTGTGAGGAAAAACCCACCAGTGGATCTTTCAGATCTCTGCAGAGAGGAAGATTCTTCTGTTGAGTGCAGGTGAGATATTATGAGTGTCATATATACTGTAGGTGTGGTGTGTTATGGACATTTTCACCAGGCGTCCCTGTTGCTGCTGGATGTCTTTATCTATATGTGTGTATTGGTCTATTTTATTATATAATGCATGAATGAAAAGAGTACATGGGGCAGATTCCTTTTATTCATAGAAAAATAATACTTGAATCTTTTAACTCTCAAGTAGCAACAGACTCCTCAAGTGAAAGATGAACAGTAAAGGTAGGTTAAAACAGTAAAGGTGTTTCTGTCAGAGCAGAGTGATATTTTCAGAAACAGTTTGTATTGCTGTTATATTTTAGTTTGTGGCAGAATGAATCTCCTGAAACCAGCTGTGTGTCCATGAAGAGTGACCAGTCAATGGTTCCTCCAATTGAATTCAGTTTGGGAGACACATCTGCTGATCTGAGGTGTTGTTTAGTTTACAGTACAAGAAATATAAATGATATTCATACATTTACTGGTGTATATTAAATACATTAATACATATTTACAAAAATGTTCAATATTTGTTTAATTACAGTCAAAAACATAAAGGACCGGAATCACATACAGCAAAGAAGAAATTGGACTCCATTTTCAAGGTTGGTTTTGAGTGTGTGTGTGTGTGTGTGTGTGTGTGTGTGTGTTTTATATAACTTTTTTAAATAGTTACGTTTTTAACTCATAGCCAGATTATTACTACTTCATTTGCTTCTCACATTACTAAAGAAAACAATTAAATTCTTGACACTGTTAAAATATTCCACTCGTATCCTGTAGAGGAGCAAGTGATGAGGAAGTTGACAGAGAGCGGTATGTTTGATTTGTCACAGAGAGCTGCCTTTATGTATTCAGTTAAACAACACTCAGAGTACACCTGTGAAGGAAACACATTCAGAGGTTATTATTTTAAATATAAAAAAAATGAAATTCAGTATTAAGAGAATATTTTAAACACTTTATGGTTTGTTTTGGACACTTAAACTCCTCTTTGTCAGGTGACACATTAAAGTGAAACTATTACAGCAGGATCTATTTTGTCATATGAGGAAGTAAACTACATTAACAGAGAAAAACACAGTGAGTATCACAATTTCACAATCATCTTTGATAGCCAAAATCAATCCTGACTGGTTTAAAGTGAAGTACAACAATAAGCAGTATCAGATATTTTGAAAGTAGTTAAATTACATTTATAAAGAAAACACAGAGTCTGTAAATCATCAGGTTCCACCTTTACTTTAATTTTAACTCAGTGCTTGTCTGAATCTGCTGTTTGTGAATAATTTGATTCTGTGTAAATAATATCGGGATTAAATTGTTTTTCATGTGTGCAGGTCATTGCTGTGGACTGACTGTTGAGAGGTGGATTTGAGAAAATTAATTGCTGAGATGATTCATAACTCACTCTGTGCAACATCTGTATCTGCTTTTAGATGAAACCATGGCCTTTAGAATGAATCTCTCTGAAGAACGTGACATAAAGACAGTCAAGAGGTGAGAAAACTTGAAATGTTTCACATTTTTAATGCTCAGAACAAATAAATGCATACTACAATAGCATTTTCATTCATAGTCTGATTCAGCATTTTGAATCAGATTTACCTGAACACATCGATGTGTCTGTGAGGAAAAACCCACCAGTGGATCTTTCAGATCTCTGCAGAGAGGAAGATTCTTCTGTTGAGTGCAGGTGAGATATTATGAGTGTCATATATACTGTAGGTGTGGTGTGTTATGGACATTTTCACCAGGCGTCCCTGTTGCTGCTGGATGTCTTTATCTATATGTGTGTATTGGTCTATTTTATTATATAATGCATGAATGAAAAGAGTACATGGGGCAGATTCCTTTTATTCATAGAAAAATAATACTTGAATCTTTTAACTCTCAAGTAGCAACAGACTCCTCAAGTGAAAGATGAACAGTAAAGGTAGGTTAAAACAGTAAAGGTGTTTCTGTCAGAGCAGAGTGAGATTTTCAGAAACAGTTTGTATTGCTGTTATATTTTAGTTTGTGGCAGAATGAATCTCCTGAAACCAGCTGTGTGTCCATGAAGAGTGACCAGTCAATGGTTCCTCCAATTGAATTCAGTTTGGGAGACACATCTGCTGATCTGAGGTGTTGTTTAGTTTACAGTACAAGAAATATAAATGATATTCATACATTTACTGGTGTATATTAAATACATTAATACATATTTACAAAAATGTTCAATATTTGTTTAATTACAGTCAAAAACATAAAGGACCGGAATCACATACAGCAAAGAAGAAATTGGACTCCATTTTCAAGGTTGGTTTTGAGTGTGTGTGTGTGTGTGTGTGTGTGTGTGTGTGTCTGCTGTTTGTGAATAATTTGATTCTGGGTAAATAATGTCAGGATGAAATTGTTTTTCATGTGTGCAGGTCATTGCTGTGGACTGACTGTTGAGAGGTGGATTTGAGAAAATTAATTGCTGAGATGATTCATAACTCACTCTGTGCAACATCTGTATCTGCTTTTAGATGAAACCATTGCCTCCAGAATGAATCTCTCTGAAGAACATGACACAAAGATAAAGACAGTCAAGAGGTGAGAAAACTTGAAATGTTTCACATTTTTAATGCTCAGAACCAATAAATGCATACTACAATAGCATTTTCATTCATAGTCTGATTCAGCATTTTGAATCAGATTTACCTGAACACATCGATGTGTCTGTGAGGAAAAACCCACCAGTGGATCTTTCAGATCTCTGCAGAGAGGAAGATTCTTCTGTTGAGTGCAGGTGAGATATTATGAGTGTCATATATACTGTAGGTGTGGTGTGTTATGGACATTTTCACCAGGCGTCCCTGTTGCTGCTGGATGTCTTTATCTATATGTGTGTATTGGTCTATTTTATTATATAATGCATGAATGAAAAGAGTACATGGGGCAGATTCCTTTTATTCATAGAAAAATAATACTTGAATCTTTTAACTCTCAAGTAGCAACAGACTCCTCAAGTGAAAGATGAACAGTAAAGGTAGGTTAAAACAGTAAAGGTGTTTCTGTCAGAGCAGTGTGAGATTTTCAGAAACAGTTTGTATTGCTGTTATATTTTAGTTTGTGGCAGAATGAATCTCCTGAAACCAGCTGTGTGTCCATGAAGAGTGACCAGTCAATGGTTCCTCCAATTGAATTCAGTTTGGGAGACACATCTGCTGATCTGAGGTGTTGTTTAGTTTACAGTACAAGAAATATAAATGATATTCATACATTTACTGGTGTATATTAAATACATTAATACATATTTACAAAAATGTTCAATATTTGTTTAATTACAGTCAAAAACATAAAGGACCGGAATCACATACAGCAAAGAAGAAATTGGACTCCATTTTCAAGGTTGGTTTTGAGTGTGTGTGTGTGTGTGTGTGTGTGTGTACTGGTATATATGGTTTATGAGGACACAAATGTGTATAATGGCATGGGTACTACAATGTAAACATGGTTCATAAAGACACGTCCTGTGTCCCCGTAAAACAAAAGGCTTAAAAAACATACAAAACAGTGTTTTATGAATTAAAAAAATTGTCTGTGTGTGTGTGTGTGTGTATGTGTATGTGTGTGTCCCAGCACAATAACCCTCTGGGTAAAAGTATTAAAAAATTGAGAAATCTGTGAAATCCTCTCTGTAATAGTCATATTTACTTTCCTACACACATGTAAGATAAATTGTAGGCCACTATAAAGCAGATCAATGTCCACTAAAGTAGAGAAGCTGAATCCATATATAACCTGAACACTGCACAAAGATAAACATCAATCTAGCAAACAATCAATCCAGTCAAACTCCCTCTTTTAACCTCAGTATCTGTAGACGCTGATGTTTGAGCATACAGTGGAAGTTTTTAGCAGGTGTGATATAATTCAGTGATGGTAAATATTATTCATGCCTTCACTCTTGTGTATTGATCCTTTGGTTCACCTTCTCTGTGACTGAATGGAGGTTTATTGTTTGAATATTTACTATGATTTCAGGAGCTTGAACACAAAATCATTTCTGAGTTAAAAAGCTTTAAGAGACTACTGAGTCCAGATTACCCAGAATGCTCTGAAAGAGACGATCATGATGATGAGGGTCATAGCAGAGTCAGAGAGGGGCTTCTGAAGATCACACTGCACATCCTGAGGAAGATGAACCAGACAGACCTCGCTAACACACTACAGACCAGTAAGAGCTCTGGATCAGCAGATTATAGCCTGTGTTTTTATTATCAACCTTCTGTCTTCAGTCACTAATTTTCCTGAATAACCTAATATCTAACATATCAAAGCTAAAAATAAATTTCTAAAATATTGCTCTGCCAATAACACCAATTATTTCCTTTGTTCAGAACTGATGCCTGTGTATCAACAAAAACTCAAATCCAGGTTACAGGATAAATATCAGAGAATCAGTGAAGGAATGTCCAATCATGGAGACTCAACACGTCTGAATGAGATCTACACAGAGCTCTACATCACAGAGGGAGGCAGTGGAGAGGTCAATAATGAGCATGAGGTGAGACAGATTGAGACAGTGTCCAGGAGACCAGAGACACAGGAGACACCAATCAACTGCAATGACATATTTAAACCCTCACCTGGACAAGACAAACACATCAGAACTGTGCTGAATAAAGGAGTCACTGGAATTGGAAAAACAGTCTCTGTGCAGAAGTTCATTCTGGACTGGGCTGAAGGAAAAGCAAATCAGGATGTTCATTTCATATTTCCACTTCCTTTCAGAGAGCTGAATCTGATACAGAAAAATCTCAGTCTTGTGGATCTTCTAAACCACCTTCACACAGAAACCAAAGAGTTTAATTCAGCAGATTATGATGACTACAAAGTCATGTTCATATTTGATGGTCTGGATGAGTGTCGACTGCGTCTAGATTTCCAAAACAATCTGAGCTTGTCTGATGTAACAGAATCAGCCTCAGTGGATGTGCTGCTGACCAACCTCATCAAGGGGAATCTACTTCCTTCTGCTCTCCTCTGGATCACCTCTCGACCAGCAGCAGCCAATCAGATCCCTCCTGAGTGTGTCCACCAGGTCACAGAGGTACGAGGATTCAACGACCCTCAGAAGGAGGAATATTTCAGGAAGAGAATAAATGATCCGAGTCTGGCTGATAGAATCGTCACACACATCCGATCATCAAGAAGTCTGTTCATCATGTGTCACATCCCAGTCTTCTGCTGGATTTCAGCCGCTGTTCTGGAGAGGATGATGGGTAAAGCAGAGAGTGCAGAGATTCCCAAGACTCTCACACAAATGTTCACACACTTCCTGATCTTTCAGACCAAACTGAAGACACAGAAGTATGATGGGAAATATGAAATCGATCCTGATCAGGCTAGAAAGACTATTATGTTTCTAGGAAAACTGGCTTTTGAACAGCTGGAAATAGGGAACCTGATCTTCTATGAGGAGGACCTGAAAGAGAGCGGCATTGATGTCAGAGAAGTGTCAGTGTACTCAGGAGTTTGTACCCAGATCTTCAGAGAGGAGTTTGGGCTGCAGCTGGGGAAGGTGTACAGCTTTGTTCATCTGAGTATTCAGGAGTTTCTTGCTGCTTTATTCAAGCTGCTGTCCTTTTCTGAACAAAACACAGGACTGATGAATGTGTTCAGGTCACCAGTGAGCAGTTTACTGAAGAGAGAAGTGGACAAGGCCTTACAGAGTGAGAACGGACACTGGGACCTTTTCCTCCGGTTCCTTCTAGGTCTCTCACTAGAGTCTAATCAGACTCTCTTACAAGGCTTCCTGAGAAAGACAGTAAGCAGCTCTGATATCAATCAGGAAACAGCTGAATACATCAAACAGAAGATCAGGAAGAATCCCTCTCCAGAGAAATCCATCAATCTGTTCCACTGTCTGAATGAACTGAATGATCGCTCACTAGAGAAGGAAGTTCAAACATACCTGAGCAGAACAGATTACAGTCGTCTCTCTGGAGTGAGACTATCTCCTGCTCAGTGGTCGGCTCTGGTGTTTGTGCTGTTGAACTCAGAAGAAGAGCTGGATGAGTTTAATCTGAGTAAATATGATCGTTCAGAAGAATGTCTCCTGAGGCTGCTGCCAGTGATCAAAGCATCTAGAAAGATTGAGTGAGTATTTTACAGTGTCTTTGTTTTATTGACTTTATTTTATACAGTAGGCCTGTGTTTCTTTACACTATTTCTGTATATTTTGAGGTCTTTCTTGTTTGACACACTCAGCTAAAATCACAGAGAGCTCTACTAATGAACTGATGAGTTAAATCAAGAGTGTTTAATAAGAGAGATTCATCCAAACTGTGCAAAGTTAAGGTGCCTCCAGGAACAGGGGTGTGACTCTGATATTAGAAATATTAGATTGGGATCATCATCAATCACTTAAAAATTGCATTCAGATTTGTTGGAATAAATGAAAATAATTCAAATTCTAATAATAAATAAGTATAATAATTCAATTTCATTCAATTAAATTATTAGACAAAATGTCTCTTAGTAAAACTGGGGAAAAAGTAAAAGATCTTTAGTCAATGCCACTCGAGGAACAACAGATGCATGTAATCATGTGACAGTCATTTATGGTGCTGCCATTTTACTTTTTTTTTCTCCAGAAAAAAATGTTTAAAAGAATATAAATATATTATCATGGATAAGGCTAGCTTGTATAATTTCATGACACTGTTTGTACATCAGATATACATGTGCAGAAATCTTCAATAACATTAACCATGTTTGATTTGACAACATTCAGTACTTTCCTGATTTAGCAAACTATTGTCTGGTTAATAAGACTGAGCCTCAAATAACAAGTCAACAAATCATCTGATGAATGTTGCAAAAATAATAATAATAATAAATAAATAAATAAACCTATGCAACACTAACAGTTTACACAACATCCCACAAATATGGACTCATTTTGGCATCAATTGAGGACTCCAGTTGGGCATTAATTGTAATCTTGACTAACTTGTAACCTTTATTAACAAGTGTTTGCACAGCACGAGTTGATCTTTGGTTGACCAATCAGCAGAAAGGTGTGTTTCATGTCCGCCTACATGTTTTTTTTTATTTTTATTTTTTTTATATAAAATGAAAAAGGTGTTGTTTTCTAATTTTTCTGCTTCCAATAATAAATCAGGAAAACAAATGATCACAATGTACACGATCTGTACCGCTCCACTATAAGCAGGCTAAGTACAAATTAAAATACAAAATCTTCTTCAGTACTTAAGGTTAAGACTCCAGTAGTTTGGAAATATTTATGGGAATATTTGGGTCCTGTTTGTTGAGTCAAATCTTAATTTCAGTTTGAGTCTGAAGTCTATTAAACTGGGACTTAACCAGGCACTCTCTGTGTCTGGTTTAATAATTGATATCTATAATATGTATTACATCTGTGTTTTTCAGCAATTATATTGGACACATTACGCACTAATAGCTCATTTTGAATTTTCTGTATATTTTCTGCAGTTTTTCCGGCTGTCGTATTACACAGAAAGGCTGGTCTGCTCTGATTTCAGCTCTGAGATCAAACCCCTCACACCTGAGAGAACTGAATCTGAGCCTTAATAAACCAGGAGATTCAGGAGTGAAGCTGCTCTCTGCTCTACTGGAGGATCCACACTGTAAACTGGAGAAACTACAGTGAGTCTCTTCACATCTCAGTAACTATAAGGTTTGGAGTAAAAAAGTAAAAACTCATATGTGTTTTCTGTAGAAGTGGTTTTGTTTGCTGCCCTCTCACCCTCAGTTCAGACCCTTTAAACCAGTGGTCGGCAACAGGCAGACTGCAGGCCAAAACTGGCTGTCAATGTGTGGTATGAAAAAATTAACAGTGAACCACTGAAACGTAAAAGTAGGCTACGTCAAATAATTATTACAATAAGTTAGGCTCCATTGTGTAACAAGCAAATTAAAATGATACACATTTATTATTCACAATATGGAAAGAGGAAATAAAACATAGTTTGTCTTCTTTTATTTCTTTAGTTATTTTTAAGAGGAAATAAAACATAGTTCATTAAGAGCATGACTCAAACATGCATTTAATGGGCTTATTCAAGTCCTCTTTTATTTTTTGAGTTAATTTTATCCATTCCGCATCTCCCACATGTGTGTTTTAGCAAGGCTGTCTGTGTTGCAAGTTGGTGAAGGAAGATACTTGCCAGGTTACGTATCACTACTCTTTATTAAAGGGGTGGTTCATTGCGATTTCACTTTTTTAACGTTAGTGTGTAATGTTGCTGTTTGAGCATAAACACTTTATTCCCCTCTTGTGTGTCGTCCAGTGGTAGATCGTTGTTCGCCAGTTCACCAACGCTCAGCCGTCCCATCTGGTCCTGTCAAGTCCGGTCTATTCGTGCCATTGTCGGCTCCCTGTCAGGTTTTTGTTGCTTCTTCCTTTGGTTTTGTTTTTCTATTTCTCCTTCCCCGTTTCCTAGGCCAGGCGTCTGCTTCCCCGCAGAAGTTTTTCTCGCCCCGCTCGGACGCCAGCTTTTCCCTGCCTCTGCCTCCCCTCTCCACCCTCTGATTCCTCGTGCGGCCGTGCCATTGAGCGCCCTCTGCCGGGTGTTTTTGCAAGGACTGTTTTTGCTCAGTATTTCTGTTGGACTATTTTCCTATTACCCTGGCTGTTTTTTTGTTCATTCAAGGAATTTCCCTTTTTGTTTGGACTTATTATAATAAACAGTTTTCCTGCTGAAGCCTGCATCTGTGTCCGTGTTGTGTGCCTGACAGGGATAGTTCACGCAAACATGAAAATTCTGTCATCACTTTACTTTTCTTCAAGTCATTTCAAAACATTATGACTTTCTTCTGTGGAAAATAAAAGAAGATATTTTAAGAAATGTTTTTGTCCGCACAATGGAAAGCAATGGTACCAAAACTTTGGTTGCCAACAATATTCAAAATATCATGTTTTGTGTTTCACAGAAGAATAAATCTCATATAGGTTAGGAACGACATGCAGGGAAGTAAATTATGACAATTTATATTTTTTGGGTGAATGATTCCTTTAAAAATCAAAATGTAAATGATCAAATACAATGATTATACTGAATGTGCCCCAAACAAATGTATGTTTGTATATACACTTATAGACCATTGAACAACAAAGTACAGAAGTGTGAGCCAAAATTAATTAAATTTGCAGTAATTGGCAGCAGCTTCACATATAAAGTACTGTACATATATATATTTTTTTGCTGCATGTAGAATTACAGTGTAGTAAAAATTGTCCTGTAAATTAAGAGTAAAATGCTGGCAGCACATTTGCCTGTAGTTTACTGTAATTATACAGTTCTTTAGCCACTTTACAGTGTTACTGTAATACACTAAATTAAACATACAGATAAATAATTACAAAAATCCCAGATTGACAATCTTTCTCCAATCCATGAATACACAGATTTAAATGTACTTAATAGCACCAAGTCTTGAACATTTTTTATCTGTTTGAAGAGTATTTATATAAGGGGAACAGCATACATAAATGCTACTTTTTCTGCTGTGAGGTATGCACCTCTCACACTTAGATTCATCTTTGAGCAATTGATGTTATGTATTTATTATTTCTGAATTGGATTCTTATTGTTTAATTATGTAGTTAGCATGATACATTCTTAACTGTCAAATAAAATATTACATCTGATTTATTCTGAGCTCTCCTGAACTCATTATGACTAGTAGATCATGTGGAGGCTGATGTTTCCTCAAATCTGTGTCCAGGACAGAACAGACTAAAGGCTCATGGATGAATGGAGCAGCAGGAACATCATCAGATACCTTTTGATTTCTGACTATCACTGACTTAGCACGTTGAGCTGAAGTGACCTAACAAACTACACGTTTTGTTCTGAGCAAGCAGTAGGCGAGCAACCTTATTCACCTTATTCTTCAACGCAGAAGTAAGCCTATGGGTGAGACCTCTAGTTCATTAGCCGCTATAGGGAAATAACCAGAAGAAATTACAACGCGTAGTAAACGGTAAAACTGTTTGCACTACAAACCAGTGTGTTCATAATTAAGATAATACATTAAAATAATATGGTAAGACACACCGATTTGTAACATCAAGCAGCAAAATGAGCTGTTTTGTACAGCTAAAAATAGCTGGAAGGGAATGAGACCGGAAGCAAGACCAATACAATTTACAAATGGCCGCCCATTTTTACGGGAAGAATAAGGTGGATAGGATGTCCAGAATAATCAAATATCTAATTTAATATTAACCAATATTTGTGATTAGTTACTAATTAGAAACAAATTCTAAATTGAATGATCACTTGAAAATTAGAGGCAGATTAAACACGGAGCTACAATAAATAATAATATATATTATTATAAATAAATATAATAAACTCAGTCCTAACAAATTAAGTGAACTTTGCAGAAGCGCAAGTAAAAGATATGTCATCGTTATACTATAATGTTACGATTATCACCTATTTAGTATTATAAACTAGTTCAGCATCACAATCAGGAATCATGTGGGTAGAGTGCATTT
>NW_015549796.1:38969-43040 GCF_001515605.1 Sinocyclocheilus anshuiensis
AATGCGCTTCCAGCAGCCATGATAAACAGTTGGCGGTTAAAGGTTTCTATGCACAATTTGATTTGACGAAAGTCACGAGACCTATTACTCTCTATCCAATCACGTTGATGGATAAAAATAAAATTAAAATAAGCATGTAACGACCACAAACGGAGGAAAATAGCGGAGTAAAAGTACCGATACATCAAGTTCTCAAGTAAAAGTAAAAGTACACAATTTTTAAACTACTCAAAAAAAGTACAATTACTGATAAAAACTACTTAATTACTATAACGTGAGTATTTGTAATTCGTTACTTCACACCCCTGCTGGCAAGTTACAATCTCTATAGCACTGATCCTGGTGTATAGAAAAAGTAGTGCTCATATAAACACACACAAACACGCTCTCACCCTAAAGCTTAAACACAGTCTCAGAGATCATTCATGTTCTTCACTCTCTGCAGGCTGTGTAACTGCGGTATTGGAGAGGAAGATTGTGCTGCTGGTAAGTTATTGAGTCAATGCTTTTATTTATCATCTTGTATTAAAGTAGATCTTAGTGTATTTTATCTTTCTCTTTATTGTTCAGTATTTGACAGTGGAAACTCCACAAACTTAAAACAAGTGAATCAAAACAACACGTCCTGAACAAGACTGTCACCGGGACAAATGCTGATCCAGCAGATTCATATGTGAAGGATTTTTGTTATTAATTTTCATTCAGCCTAGATTTTCTTCCCCCAGTCTCATGGGAACTTTTTTTTTTTTTAAAGTAGATTGGACTACGTGCAGATCTGACTGCACTGTAAAAAATTCATTGTGAAATTACAGTATATTCCAGGTTAATAATTGCATTACTTTCACGGCAAATACACAGAAAAAAAGGCACAATGACAAGGTTAAATATCTTTCAATAATCATAATATTAATATAATCAATGCATCAAAAGTTGCATTATTTGTTGTTGTTATTTATAAGCCTGAGGAATGAAACCGAGTTAAATTCAAGAAGAAGAAGAAAACAAAAAGAATTCCGGGGTTCCCCTGGGAAAATTTGCATTATAGTGGATAAATATCACATTATTTGGGTCGCTTAAACCCACGGACATGAAAAACAACCCACAGCAACATTGTTAAAGTAGCCCAATTCCACATAAAACCATGGACTTGGCAACACTGATCAGGTGTGTTAAATATGGCAGACATGCAAAATGTGCAGAGCAGGGATCCCCAAGGACTAGAATTGGGAACCACTGCTCTAACAGGTAGCCCTTTAATCACAGACAGTCTTTATATATGTATTACAATATAGTTCTCCAGCGAACGCGGGCCTTGTTTAAGAGTTAATAATATATGTGCTGTGTCCATACCTGGCCAATGTTCCTCTGAAAAGCTGCTGGATCCTTGTGATACCTGGCCAATGTCCACGTGAAAAGCTGCTGGATCCTTGTGAGGCCGAGTATTCTGTAACGGAGCTGACGAGACGAGAGGCATGCAGATCCATGTGCAAGCTTTTATTAATAAACATAGTCAAAAACACAGGCAGGGTTGAACAACAGCAAACAGGTATGACACAGGCAAGACAAAAGAGCAATCCTAAATGGGCTTGAGTCAGGCGACAGCAAACGTAATCCAGAGGGCTTGACAAGAGGGGTAATCCGTAAACGTGAGCTAAATCCAGGCGAGGAGTAGAATTGGGAACCACTGCTCTAACGGGTAGCCCTTTAATCACAGACAGTCTTTCGGAGTGTAATGTTAAAACACCACTGAGTTCATGGCTGAGGTCTGCTATTCAGATTAACTATATATATGACCTCAATTTATTAATAAAATAAAGGCTGCACACACCCATACCATAAATGCACATTTTGAAGCAGTTAGGCCTATGTTTTATTTTTGAAACTGTATGTTTCTAATAAGTAACTAGACAAGGCGGATTTGGGGTGTAAGTGTGTGCAGTTTATGTCATTCATGGTTCCTTTAAGCTGTATTGACTCACCTGTTTTTCTTCACGGTCACAATAGAGTTTTGCAGGTACGACATCAGAACACAGAAGACTAATTCACCACTGGTTCCTTTGAGATTTTGGGTTTGTGTATGAGCTTTAAATAGTTCCTGATGAGAGAATGATTGACAACAGGTGCTGGTGGCTGGAGTCTGAGTGAGAGTGAGCTGAGTGAGGACCTGTGTCCCAAAGTTAAGTGTGCTCACTTCGAATGCTGGATTTGAAGTGCGATTGCGTCACAGTGGTGTGACGAAGACTGTCCCAAAGTGAAGTGCGCACACTCCGAAGGCCTCATTTGATGGCCTATTACGTCAAAGTGTCACTACATAAGCTGTCCCAATTCAGGATGCACCCTCCGATGGCCGCATTCCAAGGCCGATTGCGTCACTGCGGCGCGATGAAGCCTGCCGTAATTCGAAAGCGATCTTCCCTTGTTTTAGGACTATTCTGGAGAAAATTAGCCTGCTGGGGAAAGGAATAAAAAAAAAAAAACAAAGTAAGCAAGTTTATACATTTTTGCTGAAATTCATTGTGCTGTTCTTGTTAACAGGCATGGTTTATTTGCTCTGCCTTAGGATTGCAAGTGTCCTGGAAAAGGTGAGGGAGTGAGTGGCTGGAGCTGCTCAGGGAGAATATCAAACTCCAGAGAGAGACAGAGAGAAGAGCACAGGAGAGCAGGGAGAATGGTTAACACATAAATTATTCATTTATTATTAATCAATAATAATTAACCATTCTCTCAAGAGAAAACAGTGGAAACAAATGTGTACATTAAAATTAAAAAAAAATTTTTTTTTAAATGTCACATTGTCAGTAAAACAAAGTTTATTTTTGTAGTGTAAAAATGAAATGAATAAGTTGTACTGTATATGTTATTAATTTTTGTAATGTAAATTATTTGTAAATGAGCGTGAGTACTTTCTGTACATTTTGTATTTTTTTGTTATGCATATTCACATGCGTAAATAAAACAAGTAATTATGTACATTGTTAATTTTTTTTTAATGCCGCTTATCATTTTTGCACAAAACATTCTTCTATACATTTATTTTATTGTCCTGTAAATAATGTTTTTTACACATTAAAACCAATTGTTCTATACATTACTATTTACAACATAGCTTAGGTTTAACATCAGAAAAACAACATCGATTTTAAACCCAGCCCTGCAAACCCAAGGCAAACTGCCTCCAGGTCTTCGGAAGGTGAATTACTCCTCAGCGACTCGGAGGACAATACGGTGACAGTGGAACGAGGCATGTCAAACACTCTGGAGACCACTCTGTATGTACCACCGGCCAGACATAAAAGAAACACCAGGGTCTGGATTGTGGCACCCCGTCCGTGTTGCCGTTCACTTCTCAGAAGATCCAGCAGCACTGTCAGGGCCTCCCTGCTCAGCCGAAAACCATTAAAAACCTGTCCAGCGCTGCCACATTCAGCTTTATCCTGCAGTACAGGGGTCTGGTCTGATTTAGGGAAAGAAGGAAAAGAGAAATTGTTTAGAACTATGACAAAGTAATTGGTAAAAGAAATATTGAGATACATTAGTAAACTACTTTTAGTAAATAAACTACTAGTCATATTTAAAACCTTAGTTAAAGGGATAGTTCACCCAAAAATTGAAAATAAATGATTACAGAATTTTCATTTCTGGGTGAACTATTCTTTAACTAAAAGTATTATCTTGCATATTATAATATACTTAGGCAGTGATGTATGAAGTACCTGAAAGCCATACTCAAGTAAAAGTATAGATATCTCACCAGACAATGACTTTGGTCAAAGTTGAAGTCACCGTTTAGAATATTGCTTGAGTAAAAGTCTTAAAGTATGTGATATTTATTGTACACTGAACGAAATTATAAACGCAACACTTTTGTTTTTGCCTCATTTTTCATGAGCTGAACTCAAAGATCTAAGACTTTTTCTATGTACATAAAAGGCCTATTTCTCTCAAATATTGTTCACAAATCTGTCTAAATCCGTGTTAGTGAGCACTTCTCCTTTGCCGAGATAATCCATCCACCTCACAGGTGTGGCATATCAAGATGCTGATTAGACAGCATGATTATTGCACAGGTGT
>NW_015549796.1:43707-44312 GCF_001515605.1 Sinocyclocheilus anshuiensis
GAGAGATGCAGAGTGTGTGCAGAGCAGGGGGACGCGAGGAACAGTATTGAGAACCGCTGCTTTTGAACATTGATTTTGAAACTTGTGAATCCATTAGAATCGTTAGAAGACAGAATTGCGATTCATATATGAACAAATTTTTACATGCACCTCTAGTTTTCTCTTCCTCTTCTCTAAAGTAGCACAGCATGGTCTCGCCCCCTTTGCTGCCTTTTCCCGAGGGCGGGGTTTATCTGGGTTTGTGATGTCACGAACCCGGGAAGTAACTCGTTTATGCTCAAACAGCAACATTACACACTAACTAACGTTAAAAAAGGTAAATCGCAATGATCCACCCCTTTAAAATAGCATCATATGACACCTTTAACATAAAACGTTGAATACTGATATTTGAAATAATTTAAAACATGAAAAAAAAAGTCGAAATGTGAAATCAAAACCGCCAGTAGGTGGCAGCAAGTGCTGTTAATGAGATGTGAAATTAAAACCGCCAGTAGGTGGCAGCAAGTGCTGTTAATGAGTGAGTCATTGAGAATCAACCGATTCACGCAAAACAGTGCTGTGATCTTTGTTTGGAACTATTTTCGTTGGCAAAATTGAGCAAA
>NW_015549796.1:44369-44569 GCF_001515605.1 Sinocyclocheilus anshuiensis
CTCAGAGACGCAAAACAGTGCTGTGATCTTTGGAACTATTTTCGTTGGCAAAATTAAGCAAAAACAAGCAATATTATATCTAAAATGTAAGTCACATATTGCTTTATTGAACTTGTATAAACTGATTATTAAATATGTTCATGCTGATATCTGCAGAAAAACGGTACTCTTTGTGTGATATAGATTAAGTTAACTATATT
>NW_015549796.1:45106-64566 GCF_001515605.1 Sinocyclocheilus anshuiensis
TTTTAATAGACTAATAAATCAACGTGCGTGCACTCTGTGTGTGATTGCACATAATTACAACAACACTTACCATATTATCGCAGAAGATATACTGTAAATCGCACACCCCAGACTCGACTTGAGTGGAAAATGACCCGCGGTTGTGCGCGCACTTGTTTGCACATGAGCAAAGGTGTTTTTAGGAGTCTAACTTGCAAGTGCCAGACCACTGATTCGTCAAACCTGCTTTCCTGCAGTCCGTGTTCTTCCGACTTCTGACTATTTTGTAGTAAGTAACGAATATACTTCGGGGAAATGTATCGGAGTAAAAGTATACATTTTAATTAGGAAATGTAGTGGAGTAAAAGTAAAAGTTGGCTGAAATATAAAAACTCAAGTAAAGTACAGATACTCCCAAAAAATACTTAAGTACTGTAACGAAGTATTATTACTTTGTTACATTACACCACTGTACTTAGGCTATTAAGAGTAAAAGTAAAGGTATATACAGTATTGTTCTCAAAAAAAGAATTTGTCAGGATGGTTTTGCATTAATATTACTGCTGCACTGATGTGTATGTTGCATTTTACTTCTGAATATGTTCAAGGTTATTAAATTTAAAGTTGCCTACTAAATATACTGTTGGGTAGTTTAATCTACAACAATGCATCATATGTTGTAAAAGACCATATTTTTGTAGTGTTGCTGTCCTGTAATAAAAAATAAAATAAAATAAAACTTAGTACTTCACATTTGTACGAGAATACTTAACGAATGTACGTCCTTACAGTCCACCAGTGATTATTTTGAAAATTAAACTAACAACATTGAGCTGTACAATGCTCTATTTTTTATTCACAGTTTTATTTTTATGCTCAACTGACTAAAAAAATTCAGGGTTGCAAACCTGTCTACATATGATTACCATGGTCAAGACAATAAACTATTTAAAATCGCACCTTTGTAAGATATCAGTCAACCTGTGTGTGTGTGTGTGTGTGTTTTGTAGTTTTTACAATGCTCTATTTTTTATTCATAGTTTTATTTTTATGCTTAACTGACTACAAAAATTCAGGGTTGCAAACCTGTCTACATATGATTACCATGGTCAAGACAATAAACTATTTAAAATCGCACCTTTGTAAGATATCAGTCAACCTGTGTGTGTGTGTGTGTTTTGTAGTTTTTTCATATGTATGATTACATTATTCAAGTAAGTTCTAAGCCAATACCTGCATTTAAAGTTATAATCCGGCAAGTAAGGATGCAGCAAACCAGTGTAACTTACCTGGCCCCGGTCTTGGCTAAGCCTGAGGTACATCACCGTCTCCTCCACCGTCTTATGACGTAAAACATAAAAACAAAAATGAGCTATTCTGGCTCCACGGGTCCTGTCAGGATGGCATCTCTCCTCTCGCACCGTGGCCTTCGAAGAGTGTGCACTTAACTTTGGGACACAGCTAGTGAGTGTGACACTGGTGAGGAAGAGGAAGAAGTATACATCGTAGGCCTATGTTTTTTGTTTGTTGTTGTCGTTTAGATACTCTGTTGTAAATGCTACTGCTTATGTAAGCTTTTAATATATGGTTTTATCCTGATTAAAGCTTTAATACAGTACGGCAACCGCATGCGCGTCCATGTTTAACACTTCTCATAGCTATGTGAAAATAAGTATATAAATGGAACAGTTCATTGTTGGAGCTGAGCTGAATGAGAGAGAGAGAGAGAGTGATGCAGAGCGTGTGCAGAGCAGGGGGACGCGAGGAACAGTATTGAGAACTGCTGCTTTAGAGCATTTATTTTGAAACTTGTGAATCCATTAGACTCGTTAGAAGACAGAACCGTCAGAAAGTGAACACTGAAAAGGACCTCGACCACTGATATGTCAAGCAATCGTTATGCTTCCAGCGAGTGCAGCATGTCTAGTACTTGTTGGTCACCATGATTCTGACATCACCAGCAGACAAACAGTTTTTTAAGGAATTGACTTGGTTTAGTGTACAATGCTAAACAAATAAGTATTTTATAAAATAAAATGACTATAATTATATTTTAACTGTTAAATATTTTTCCCAGTCAATTAGTCACCTCCTCTCGCACCGTGGCCTTCGAAGAGTGTGCACTTAACTTTGGGACACAGCTAGTGAGTGTGACACTGGTGAGGAAGAGGAAGAAGTATACATATTAAATTATTTAAATAACATGCTTTCAACTAACTGAGAAAATGTAATTCATTTTGTAAAAAAAAAAAAAAAATACCATTTAAAATAATGGTTTGATCTTTCAATATAAAGAAACATAAATGTCAATATAACAACATCACATTTAAGGTCAGGCAGTAAAATTTTCTGACTTTACACCAAATGGCAATTGTTTGGGTTTTGCTGTTACTCCATCCACTTACATCATTTTTGCATCTCTAAACACTTCATAAGAGTGATCGCGTTGCTATTCATCTCAAATTATTTTATCCAAACAATAATATTGCATAAAATGTCTAAGTGTTAATTCATGATCTGTTGTGTTTTTTCACGTTGTACGTCTTATTAAATTAGCTTTAGCTAAATTAGCTTAAATCTGTGATTATTATTTTAATTAAATGTCACTTTTAATTCATCTTGAGGACCTAAATTTGCAGCATGTGCGGATCACTGTGCCATTTACTGGACAATTCATGAAACTGTACACAGTGGAAGCATGCCAGGTGAAATATATCTTCTACTTTGAAAATGTCAACAAGCATCTATAGTTTAGCTTAACTGCATAAATGAATATATGCAAATGAATAGGTAAAGCAGTCATAACACACACCAGTCAAGGCTCAGAAGCAGTACACTGAAAAAAAATTATACTTAATTCTTTTAAGGTAAGTGGTTGCAAACAATTTATTTTAGCTACATTTAAATAATAAAAAAGAAAAAGTTGAAAGTCAGTCAACTAAATGTTTATTTAAATAAATCGATTGCAACCACTTACCTTAAAAAAAAAAGTAAATGAAATTAATCGTTTTGTTTTTCAGTGTACGTAACTTAACTACACCTTCTGCAATCATTGTTTAAGAGGAGATATAAACATAGAATTAATGAAAATTTTACATCGGATTATCATATTTAGCTATTTTGTCAGTGTTTAGAAACACTGTTCAGTTTCTGAAGGTTTAGCCCACATACGAACAAATACAAACTTTTATTTTTATTTAAATTCACAATTTCTCATTCACATTGAACATGTCACACCAAAATTACTCTAAAATGTCTAGTGTACATAGAAATATTTGTAATAGTGGGAATATCTTTTTAAACTTTCTGTTTAATTGTCCATAAATATATATTCACAAAAAGTGTGTCCAATTAAGACTGATGACTGCTCTACGATCATATGATATTTCACATTTCTCACCTTACTTATCTCTAAAATGATTAAATGCACTCCACACAAAACATCAGCTGACAAACAGTGACATACATTTATCTTTAACTAAGTCTTTATCAGATTTTAAACACTTTAGATTAGATTTTAGATTTTAAACCTTCACTTACACAAGCTTCAGTCTGGATCCAGAACACCTGAGAAGAGATGATGCCAACCCCTCAGAGGACCTCAGATGATGCCAACCCTGAAACAACATACAGAACTACCACATTTTGCTATAAGTTTGATTGCATCATATAATAATTGCTGTTAATAGTGTTCATCGTCTGTTTTATTACGTCTTAAAATGATTTTTCCATACATTTCTGCCATATGTACATTAACTGACAGTCACCACTGATAAACTACCACTAAATACTGTAGAAACTTAATTTGCTGTAAAGTTGCTTTGCAAAGCGCTATATAAATAAAGGTGACTTGACTTGACTTGACTTTTGCAGAAAAAAAAAAAAACATAAATCGGTTTAGCTATATGGTAAATAACTATTTTTAACTTTGCACATTGAGAAATTCTGCTGATTTTATTTATCTTAAAAGTGCTTGATATCATTAAATGCACGTTAGTATGAACTCTAGGGCGAGAAAAACATACTGTAATGCTGTTGAGTCAGAGGACAACTCACTATCAGCATGACAATAACAGAATTGATTCATTTTAAGTAGCTGTGCATTTCTATATATCTGAGATGAGATGTTTTCTGGAGTATTTAATGATATTCATTAATCACTGGGTCACAGGATTGTGATGCAAATCGCTGATCTGTATAAATGAGGGGAGTGAGGTGTTAGATCATTAAACAGGATCATCAAGCCATCATGAAGTCTTTGGTTTTCCTTGTATTTCTCAGCACAGCATGTAAGTACAATAATCAGCACAAACTGAGGATTTGCACTTAATTTCTCACCTGTAATGTAATAGCAGCGATTTTCAATTTGTGCGTTGTGACTAAAAATGGTTTGCTGGTTTGTTTGAATAGGGTCTTGTGCATCAGGGTAGCTATGATTTAGCACAGATACTTTTGCGTCATTGGGTCTTCACAGACAAGTGTGCCCAGGAAAAATATTTTACAAATAAAGTTTAAAAGACATGGAAATAGAAATACATTATATTTTCAGAAATAATAAATAAACAAACAAATACAGAAACTATATAAAAGTTTCAATTTAAATTTAAAAATATGTGTAGCCATCAAGCAAAAAGTGAGAAATCAATAATATATTCTCCTTAAATCTGAAATATATGTGAGTATTCAAAGAAAATGATCTATTTTCAAAGAGGTTATATTTTTATTAGTGTGTGTATATATATATATATATATATATAAGTAAATAGTTATTAGTAAAATAGTTACTAATATTAGTAAACTTACTAATAGTACAAATAGTTACACATATATTAATACAAATAGTCCTACAAATATTTACTAATATTAGTAATATTAAACATATAAGTAAGTAGTTATTAATATTTATAGCATGCATTATTAATTCACAAATATTCAGGGTTACACTTTATTTTAAGGTGTCCTTGTCACAGTGCAATCATACATTAAAGTACTGAGTAATATTAATTAACTACCTGTACTTACTACATGCTTAGGGTTAGGATTAGGGTTTGGTTTAGGGTTGCATGCATGTAATTATGCATCATTTATTGTTACTATAATAGTAAGTACATGTAACGTTTAAAAAGTACAACGTAAAATAAAGTGTTACCATGTGATATGATATAATTTCCTGTCTGGAGAAAAAAATGAGCATAAACGTATAAATTACATTTGACTTTAAGCACATTTTTGTTTTTTTTGTTTTGATGAACAGTATAAGGTCTATTGCAACTGATGTAAAATCTGGTTTCTTATAAGAAAAAAATGAAAAAAATAAAATTTGAGAACCACTGCTTCCAAGTTTAAACAATGCATACTCATTAAATGTCTAACTATGTGTACTATGCTATAATTAACACTGTCAGATCATGACAACAGACAGTCTATGTACTGTGTGCAGTTGCTGAAAACCATGTCAAGATTGTTGGAGGATATGAATGCGAGCCTCATTCCCAGCCCTGGATGGCGTTTCTGAAAGCGAGTTTTCACCAATGCGGTGGATTCCTCATCAATCAGAACTGGATCATGTCGGCCGCCCACTGCTACGACACGTAAGTAAGCTCCATGTCTAATAGTAAAACAGTTTAATTAGGCCCAGCTGTTAAAGTGGGGGTGTGTAATTTCTGCACCACTACAGCACATATGTCTATTTTAACAGCCTGACTCAGCAATGATGAGTTAACTGATTGCATGTGTTGGGGTGGGGCAGCCACAGCTTGACTGAATGGGCAAAATATTTATCCACTTGAATGCTAGAACTCTTTATAAACTGAATCGGTCCTAAATTGGTAAAAAAAAAAAAAAAAATACGTCTTAAATTGATTTTTCCGTACTGCTGGTTCGTCTGGTCAGAGGAGAACTGGCCCCCCGACTGAGCCTGGTTTCTCCCAAGGTTTTTTCTCCATTCTGTCACCGATGGAGTTTTGGTTCCTTGCCGCTGTCGCCTCTGGCTTGCTTAGTTGGGGACACTTCATTTCCAGCGATACCGTTGACTTGATTGCAAAGATACTATTTAAACTGAGCTGGATGTTAACATCACTGAATTCAATAACTGAAAAATGAGTGTTTACTATTGTCATTTTGCATTATTGACACACTATTTTCCTAATTAATGCTGTTCAGTTGCTTTGACACAATCTGTATTGTTAAAAGCGCTATATAAATAAAGGTGACTTGACTTGACTTGACTTTTGCAGAAAAAAAAAAAAACATAAATCGGTTTAGCTATATGGTAAATAACTATTTTTAACTTTGCACATTGAGAAATTCTGCTGATTTTATTTATCTTAAAAGTGCTTGATATCATTAAATGCACGTTAGTATGAACTCTAGGGCGAGAAAAACATACTGTAATGCTGTTGAGTCAGAGGACAACTCACTATCAGCATGACAATAACAGAATTGATTCATTTTAAGTAGCTGTGCATTTCTATATATCTGAGATGAGATGTTTTCTGGAGTATTTAATGATATTCATTAATCACTGGGTCACAGGATTGTGATGCAAATCGCTGATCTGTATAAATGAGGGGAGTGAGGTGTTAGATCATTAAACAGGATCATCAAGCCATCATGAAGTCTTTGGTTTTCCTTGTATTTCTCAGCACAGCATGTAAGTACAATAATCAGCACAAACTGAGGATTTGCACTTAATTTCTCACCTGTAATGTAATAGCAGCGATTTTCAATTTGTGCGTTGTGACTAAAAATGGTTTGCTGGTTTGTTTGAATAGGGTCTTGTGCATCAGGGTAGCTATGATTTAGCACAGATACTTTTGCGTCATTGGGTCTTCACAGACAAGTGTGCCCAGGAAAAATATTTTACAAATAAAGTTTAAAAGACATGGAAATAGAAATACATTATATTTTCAGAAATAATAAATAAACAAACAAATACAGAAACTATATAAAAGTTTCAATTTAAATTTAAAAATATGTGTAGCCATCAAGCAAAAAGTGAGAAATCAATAATATATTCTCCTTAAATCTGAAATATATGTGAGTATTCAAAGAAAATGATCTATTTTCAAAGAGGTTATATTTTTATTAGTGTGTGTATATATATATATATATATATATAAGTAAATAGTTATTAGTAAAATAGTTACTAATATTAGTAAACTTACTAATAGTACAAATAGTTACACATATATTAATACAAATAGTCCTACAAATATTTACTAATATTAGTAATATTAAACATATAAGTAAGTAGTTATTAATATTTATAGCATGCATTATTAATTCACAAATATTCAGGGTTACACTTTATTTTAAGGTGTCCTTGTCACAGTGCAATCATACATTAAAGTACTGAGTAATATTAATTAACTACCTGTACTTACTACATGCTTAGGGTTAGGATTAGGGTTTGGTTTAGGGTTGCATGCATGTAATTATGCATCATTTATTGTTACTATAATAGTAAGTACATGTAACGTTTAAAAAGTACAACGTAAAATAAAGTGTTACCATGTGATATGATATAATTTCCTGTCTGGAGAAAAAAATGAGCATAAACGTATAAATTACATTTGACTTTAAGCACATTTTTGTTTTGTTTTGTATGATGAACAGTATAAGGTCTATTGCAACTGATGTAAAATCTGGTTTCTTATAAGAAAAAAATAAAGAATAAAAAATTTGAGAACCACTGCTTCCAAGTTTAAACAATGCATACTCATTAAATGTCTAACTATGTGTACTATGCTATAATTAACACTGTCAGATCATGACAACAGACAGTCTATGTACTGTGTGCAGTTGCTGAAAACCATGTCAAGATTGTTGGAGGATATGAATGCGAGCCTCATTCCCAGCCCTGGATGGCGTTTCTGAAAGCGAGTTTTCACCAATGCGGTGGATTCCTCATCAATCAGAACTGGATCATGTCGGCCGCCCACTGCTACGACACGTAAGTAAGCTCCATGTCTAATAGTAAAACAGTTTAATTAGGCCCAGCTGTTAAAGTGGGGGTGTGTAATTTCTGCACCACTACAGCACATATGTCTATTTTAACAGCCTGACTCAGCAATGATGAGTTAACTGATTGCATGTGTTGGGGTGGGGCAGCCACAGCTTGACTGAATGGGCAAAATATTTATCCACTTGAATGCTAGAACTCTTTATAAACTGAATCGGTCCTAAATTGGTAAAAAAAAAAAAAAAAATTGGTCCTGTACTTTTAGAGTTTCTAGAGTATTTTAAATAAAAGATAATTTAATTAAAATTTAGCACATGTCTTTGGCCGATAGGTTGGCTACTAAGAGGGGCAGAGGGTGCCACTGCCCTTCTGAGCGCGACAGCACCCCACATTTCAGAATCTGTGGTGAAAAATGGAAATGCCCCACTTGTATTTACCTTATGTAAATGTAGTTCCGGACTATGCTATAGCTACCTATAGCTAGTTAAAAGTGAGAAAAGCATGAGAACACATGAGATCCCAGAAATTCCCTGAGAATTGACGGCACATTTTTTCCACAACTTGTACCATCCTAAATCAGAGCTTCTGTCTTCACAACCCCCCGCTCTGCACATTTTGTATGTTTCTCTTATCATGTCAGATGTTTGTTCCATTCGACCGTAAGTGCCCTGCGAAGTGGACATAACAGGATATTCCGCCATGATTCAAGTTCGAAAAGGACGCTTATGTTGAATTCAAAGGGCATTAAAGTGCATGAGATGTGACTACTATGCAAATCTCATGATTACGGTTTAATAACCCTTCACACTACTGTAATACGTTTCGTCTGTGTGTGAAGACACTGCAGGAAGTGGTGTAGCACAAATCCATGCTGTTATGTTAAGTAAACTTCAGCCGATATCCCGTGTGCAGGGAGTAGGGAGCAGTGAACACGGTGCAGGGACCATGTCAATCGCAACACAGTTGGAGCTCTCTTCTAACGAACTGGTGATTTGTGCTAAACATGCAAAATATGCAGAGAGGAGGGTCGCGAAGACCAGGATTTAAGAACCAATGTTCTAATGCTGCCTTCATGTGCTATCGTAAATGTCTTATTCCCCACTTATGAAGTAATAATTACGCGCTTGTCACATTAAAGTGTTTTATTGTGGTAAAGAATAAAATGTAGCTTCCCAATGTTTGACAATCATATAAACATTCACCACGATAGATTGTGGAATTTCAGTCAAACACATACTTATTTCACTGTTTATAAAATATACAACATGCTTCAAATGATTGTTTATATATAGCATATAAATACACTACTTTAGTGACAAGACAAAGTGATGTAGTTGTTTTGGAAAAAAAATAATAAAGAACAGCATTGACAGCAGCAATGGCTGTCCCCTCCACCATGTTTAAAATGTATGGTCCGCCCAACTCAGAAACTCTGGTATCAAAATTATCTCAGTTTCCCAGTAGTAAATATGACTTGAGAGGCGTTCACATCTAATTTCCAATTAGGAAACTTGTATTTACGATAATTCCAAAAGCACGTGAAGGCAGCATTTATCAATATTCAAACACAATACACATTAAGGTGTGCATTCTAGGCTAACCACTTGTGGATGTAGAGCCTGTCAATCGATATTAGAGATCCACCTTCAGGACATTAGACCTCTGCATGTGTTTAGTCATTTGATTGTAAAACTACGGCTACTAGCAGTTAATCATAGGTTAGGCATATAGCCTACAATATGACTCAGAAACCGCCCCATATAAATTTATGGTCAGGAGTTGTTTCTGGGGTAGTGGCATCTTTTTGTCTGACTAATGCAACACGGGGGATTGTTTAAAAGTACAATGAAACAGTCATTTTTGGTGGCACTAGTAGTGCAGGTAAGTTCCTCACATGAGGGAAAATAACATTCAGGGTTGTGAGTAAATAATGAACTTATTTTTTTTTTATCATAATCTCTCTGCTAGGCGCATAGAGGTCCATCTGGGTAAACACAACATTGCTGTGGATGAGAGCAGCGAGCAGTCCATCCCGTCTGAGCGTGTCATCCATCACCCGTAGTTTAACTATTCAACCATTGACAATGACATTGTCACGATGCACACACATGAGGAACGAGGAGACGCTGGAGAATACTTTACCAAGACTTTATTTTCAGGAACCAAGGGAGACGAACTCAGGAAGACATTTAACAGCTGACAGAGAACTTGGGACTGGGAACACTATTTATACACACAGGAGGAGGGGATGACGAGACACACCTGGGAGCAATGAAACACTAATCAGGGGAGGAACAGGAAACTAACTTTCCATCGCCGCGGGGGGGGGAAACCAGGAAACAAAAAACGTTAAAAAAACGGGAAAAAGAAAAACGAGAAAAAAAAAGAGAAGGGGCGCTGCTTACTTTCGGTTTTGGGTCCGCTGTTCTGTCACGATGCACACACACGAGGAACGAGGAGACGCTGGAGAATACTTTACCAAGACTTTATTTTCAGGAACCAAGGGAGACGAACTCAGGAAGACATTTAACAGCGGACAGAGAACTTGGGACTGGGAACACTATTTATACACACAGGAGGAGGGGATGACGAGACACACCTGGGAGCAATGAAACACTAATCAGGGGAGGAACAGGAAACTAACCAAATAAGGGCATGGGAAGGCACATGGGGAGCAGGACACACACAAAACATGGAACAGAGTCTGACAGACATCATGCTGATCAAGTTGAGCAAACCCGCGACTCTCAATAAGTTTGTGAAGCCTGTGGACCTGCCCAAAAGCTGTGCTCCTCCAGACACCATGTGCAGAGTCTCCGGCTGGGGAATCACCATGAATGAAAGTGAGTTCATCCAGAGTATCTTCTTATTTACGGCTCAGACAGATGCTTTATAGTTTTCTGGTTATTATTGTGCTTGATGGTGGTTGCACCACATGGCTTGGAGTTTGACAAACACTTGGCAAACATTTTTCAAATACTTGTGAAGTAGTTTTGTTAAAATATGTTTTCTGAGAAATAATAAAAGAAGACTTAATGGGCCTTTTTTCTTAATTATAACAACAGGACACTTTTGAATTTAAGAACAGACTAAAATGTCATTTTTTACCGAAAATGCAACACACTCTCATGACTAAATGGTGACTAATTTGTACGGTCTGCTAAAAATAAAAAAAGTGTTAAAATCTTTTTCGTTTTTAATTCATGAATTTCTTTATAGCGGTTGATTCTGATAAGCTACAGTGTCTGAATCTTTCCATCATCTCTGATCGTGACTGTAATGAGTCCTACCCTGACCTAATCACTGCCTCGTGCTGGATATCTGAATGGAGGAAAGGGCGTTTGCCAGGTAATGGATGATAGACACAGTACTACACCTTTCAATGCATTAAACCAAAGACAGACATTGCATTAGTTATTGGTCTCCAAACATGGTTCCTGTTAAAAAATATATATTTTTTATCCTTATTCTCATCCTGCTCAGGGTGACTCAGGTGGTCCTATGGTGTGTGATGGTGAGATACAAGGTATTGTGTCAGCGGGTGGCCGTTGTGCTGCGAAAGATCAGCCTGGTATCTTTACCAAGGTAGGACGATAACTGTACATTTTAAAAGCTCCATCTATCTATCTTGAAAGAATGAGTTGGCTGTTGATAGCACCTTTGATTTAGATTGCCGGTTAGATTTGAAACCCAGCACAGGGTGTCCGGTAAGAGACTTGGTTGATAGATGTAGTCGACAGTTGTCTTATATCTGGGAGTAACCCTTGTCACTACAACACTCAGTTACTTGTCGGAGTATACATGTGTATGTGGTTTTCTACAAAAACAGAAAATGCACACAAGTATAAACAATGTTAGAAAACAGATATACATACATATACAGAATATTGGATTAAATACAGCAATTTAAGGATTATTTAGGTGGAACAAAGCTTGTTATGTCATATATTGCCATAGATTAAACAGCACACAGCTTTGCTATCACATAGACTAGAATATAGCTTAACAGCGGTGCTTTGTCTGGGCTTGTTCCGCACACATACGCATTAGGTTATTTACGATTTAAGAATACTTAGATATTAAAGCTTTGACAATTAAATTGCACCAAATCATACATGAAATTTAAATTAATAACATCAATATAAACAACTAAGCATAAATGTAATATATATAGAGCGCAAAATAATTTTAAAGACATGATAGTCTCATGTTGCTAGCTTATATATGCTAATGTACATCAGAACAGCAAATGCATAAAACAGATTAAACGTAATGCACCTATAATAGTTACAAAGATCAGATATCTCACACACTTACTTTTCATTGATGCACAACACACGTGAAAGTAATAAATATACTACATGCAACGGCAGAGGTTTAGTGGCCACATCGGTGCTCTGATGAACTCAACTCTCAGCGCCGTGGGCGGGATGCTCGCCTGTGCGTAGATCGGTGAATTCTGATCAGCTGCCGTGCGGGATGCTGCACATCTGTCAATCTCAGCAGAAGAAAAAAGACGTGATCAGCACTCATATTATTCTAACAAATTAATGGCCTTTTAAGCATATCTATCTGTCAGTCAGTCAGTCTGTCTGTCTGTCTGTCTGTCTGTCTGTCTGTCTGTCTGTCAGTCTGTCTGTCTGTATGTCAGTCTGTCACTGTCTGTCTGTCTGTCTGTCTGTCTGTCTGTCAGTCTGTCTGTCTGTATGTCAGTCTGTCAGTCTGTCTGTCTGTCTGTCTGTATGTCAGTCTGTCTGTATGTCAGTCTGTCTGTCTGTCTGTCTGTCTGTCTGTCTGTATGTCAGTCTGTATGTCAGTCAGTCAGTCAGTCAGTCTGTCTGTCTGTCTATCTAATGCATATAAAATAGCCTAGGTCTAGGATATGCTAACAGCATGTTCAAAAATCGTCTTCTTCCTCTTCTTCAGTGATATAATATAATAATACTATAATAGTCATTATAATCCCTCTCATTCTCCACTAGGTCTGCCTGTTCAACTCCTGGATTACTGAGACTATAAACACATACCAAAACTGATCCCAGCTTCATACTGTAAATAAGGCCACACAATTAAATATACCTAGTGTGAAACCTGTCAACAGTTTATATGGTTTTTATGTGCAAAATAAAATCTTTTGAAGAATTATATTCATGAGTCTTTTTTTCTCTCTCTAATGAATACTTAAAACCTACTGAATAACCATTTGCATAGGTATGAAGGTTGAGCATCTTTCTCTCAGTGCGCAAGACAATATTAAAACCGCACCAGCCAGAATGACCCGCAGCTCTGTTTCCACCTGAGCACCATCATATCCAATACACATTAGCAAAGCTAAAGTCACAGAGAGACAACAAACACTTTGTTAAAGGTTAAACCAGTGGTGTGATTTACTGTGTGTCAAGTGACCAATCCAGTGGAAGACTTTACTCATAAGAAAAGATCTTCATGTAAGAGGTGTTTTTATGAAGGTTTTTAACATAAACACATGATCTTCATTCTTTATTAATCACATATACATTTATATTATACAAGATGCTAGCAGAAATTAGCATGATATAAAAGACTGAAATGTGTCAGAAAACACAACCTTCATCCCTCTGGTGTGTGTTTATATTTAGTTCATCAGTGGAAAAGCACAGGTTCTGTTAACATGACTTTGTCAAAACTCTTCACACACTTTGGAAAAAATCCACCTCTGTATTGTGAAAAAAACAAAATGAAACCATTATTCAGAGCTTTTGTTTCATGTAAAATGCAAAATGTGGGGAAATGTAGCTGTACCTGTACTTGGCTCAGCTCCTGACGTACTTCTCCATAAATTTAGACAGCGGTAACTCTACATCTTGAAGTTTTGAGCTTTCTCCAGGATAACAACTATACTGAGGATGATCGCCACGTTAACATTTTTTTTTACAGACAGAGCCACAGTATTGTATGTTTACAGTTTTTTTTCAACTGCTTACACACAAAATCTTTACTTGTCACACAATTTCTGAAACCTGACAAACACCAGAACCACATGCCAAATCTGCAAAATCATACTAATTCTCAGCCTTTGACTCAGTTTTCAATTTCATAAATTTTTTTTGCAAAACACAACACACAATTCTCTATGTAACACACAAAAATATCAGGAAGTATCTTGATTTCCTTTTTCAAACACAACCAATCAAAATGCCACACTGATTTATCAGTGCCTCCCACTAACTCCTCACATGTGCAAACACTCATTGCTTTACTTAACACCAACCAATCATGGCTTTAGAATAGGCATATAAATACACATCTGCACAACTACTCTTGGTTGATGTATTTCTTTTCTTTCATACTGTGTAATATTGTATTCACAACCACAAATTCTTACAGTAAAAAAAAAAAAAGTTTGGTTTCAATCTTGCTTTCGTGTTTACCGTGAATTTCTCAACATCTCTCTGCCAATTACTTTCAATCTTGTACAGAAATGTACTGTACATAGGAGATCAGGAAAGTAGAGCTTTACGTTTTGAATAAATATGTGTATATGATATATCCAAAAATATAATATTATGGCAAAGGTGTTTGCAACTTAAGACAAATGTTTGCTTTTGAGATGTGTTTGTGATATTTTGAATGCAGTGCTTCATTTTGCAAGTGATGTGAGGCATTTTGAATTTTGTGTGTGCAATTTTTGGATTTGTGTGTAAAGTTTTGAAAAAAAAAAGAGGCAACGTTTTGAAAATGTTGAAAATGTAAGCAGTTGAAAAAAAAACTGTAATTGTAATAGAATAAAATGAAAGGAAAGGAACTCACATATGACAACAATGATTAAAGCACCATTCAACAAACCAGTTAGGATAAGAATCCACCACAGTCTGATTATGTTGAATAACCTTCACTACTGTATGATTCTGACTCCTGCAGAGAACAGTGTCTCCATTAAAGCTTAGGCACATTTATAGAACAAATACAGAGTACTCTACGCAGTTAGTTATTAGGCTACATGTTGCAATCGAAATAATTTCACTGCAGGTCCTTCTGCTGCTGTAAACAAAATTTGATGAAAACAATTCAACCAAGGCATTATTAAAGTAAGTTCAAAGTTTATTACAACATATCTATAAAGGCTCTAAACATTCAGGTACAAAATTATTCAACTCCTAAAAGTCAAATTTTGGGTAGAATCTATTCTTTATAACCTCAAATAGGGCTGGGTGATATGGCCAAAAAAATCCTATCAGTTGATATTGATAATTATTTCACATCTTTATTACCTTTTTATATGGTAACAGATACTGAAATTACATTCCCTTACTCCGTTAATGCATTTAATTCATGTCTACATTAATAACATCATAACATTTCTTATGATTATCCCACATTTCTCCCACAATACCATGGTGGAGTTAGTGTTACTACAGTAAATCCATGGTGGTGATTTGTCGACTCTTTGCGCACAGTGTTTCTCCTGTTTGTCAGCGCTGTTTCATCTAGCTTTAAACTAGTTTAAATCACAGAGTCATTTGTGTTCCTCGCTGAATTCAAGTGCTTCACACTGGATCTCACAGTGCTGTTCAGTGTCGCTTGACTGAGACTCATCAGTGAGTAAACGCATCCGCTCTAGTAAACTCACACTGCGCTGCCATTTGAACTTTGAGCCGAGCGGATAAATGGTCTGTGTGGCGCGGATCAAATGAGTAGCGCTGTTTTATTCAGCTTTTGGCACATAAACGTTATATTGAACATTTAACAAACTTAACTCCTCACATGTGCAAACACCCATTGCTTTACTTAACACCAACCAATCATGGCTTTAGAATAGGCATATAAATACACATCTGCACAACTACTCTTGGTTGATGTATTTCTTTTCTTTCATACTGTGTAATATTGTATTCACAACCACAAATTCTTACAGTAAAAAAAAAAAAAGTTTGGTTTCAATCTTGCTTTCGTGTTTACCGTGAATTTCTCAACATCTCTCTGCCAATTACTTTCAATCTTGTACAGAAATGTACTGTACATAGGAGATCAGGAAAGTAGAGCTTTACGTTTTGAATAAATATGTGTATATGATATATCCAAAAATATAATATTATGGCAAAGGTGTTTGCAACTTAAGACAAATGTTTGCTTTTGAGATGTGTTTGTGATATTTTGAATGCAGTGCTTCATTTTGCAAGTGATGTGAGGCATTTTGAATTTTGTGTGTGCAATTTTTGGATTTGTGTGTAAAGTTTTGAAAAAAAAAAGAGGCAACGTTTTGAAAATGTTGAAAATGTAAGCAGTTGAAAAAAAAACTGTAATTGTAATAGAATAAAATGAAAGGAAAGGAACTCACATATGACAACAATGATTAAAGCACCATTCAACAAACCAGTTAGGATAAGAATCCACCACAGTCTGATTATGTTGAATAACCTTCACTACTGTATGATTCTGACTCCTGCAGAGAACAGTGTCTCCATTAAAGCTTAGGCACATTTATAGAACAAATACAGAGTACTCTACGCAGTTAGTTATTAGGCTACATGTTGCAATCGAAATAATTTCACTGCAGGTCCTTCTGCTGCTGTAAACAAAATTTGATGAAAACAATTCAACCAAGGCATTATTAAAGTAAGTTCAAAGTTTATTACAACATATCTATAAAGGCTCTAAACATTCAGGTACAAAATTATTCAACTCCTAAAAGTCAAATTTTGGGTAGAATCTATTCTTTATAACCTCAAATAGGGCTGGGTGATATGGCCAAAAAAATCCTATCAGTTGATATTGATAATTATTTCACATCTTTATTACCTTTTTATATGGTAACAGATACTGAAATTACATTCCCTTACTCCGTTAATGCATTTAATTCATGTCTACATTAATAACATCATAACATTTCTTATGATTATCCCACATTTCTCCCACAATACCATGGTGGAGTTAGTGTTACTACAGTAAATCCATGGTGGTGATTTGTCGACTCTTTGCGCACAGTGTTTCTCCTGTTTGTCAGCGCTGTTTCATCTAGCTTTAAACTAGTTTAAATCACAGAGTCATTTGTGTTCCTCGCTGAATTCAAGTGCTTCACACTGGATCTCACAGTGCTGTTCAGTGTCGCTTGACTGAGACTCATCAGTGAGTAAACGCATCCGCTCTAGTAAACTCACACTGCGCTGCCATTTGAACTTTGAGCCGAGCGGATAAATGGTCTGTGTGGCGCGGATCAAATGAGTAGCGCTGTTTTATTCAGCTTTTGGCACATAAACGTTATATTGAACATTTAACAAACTCTTGTTAATGTTTTATCAAGGAAAATGATATCGCATGTGGGAGCTGGAGGATAAAGCTACCGCTCGTACGGCAATACAGCCGAAAGACTTCTGGAGATAAACTTAAAAATGTCTCAAGAGATGATAGCAAGTCATTTCGAAAGCTTGACAGTGAAAAATATACCACATGAAATGATTAGATAAAAATACAAGAAACGAGGAAGGAGAGGTGGTATTCAGAATTGCTTCCGACGTAGATGTACTTGACCGCCTTTGCCATCCCTTATCTTCAGTAACCTGCACTCATTGATCAACAAGGTGAGCATAATAAGATCTTATACAAGGTACTGTAATGAATTCTACGAGGCATCTTTGTTATGCTTTACAGAAAGTTGGTTACAATCTACAATGCCCGACTCTCTTTTTGAGGTACCTGGATTCACCTTTGTGTGAGCAGTCAGGGATAAAGACTCAGGAAAGAGCAAAGGGGCAGGATGTGTGGGCACATAAACGATAACTGGTGCCGAACGTACTCTATGAAATGTAAGATCTGTGATCCAAATGTGGAAATCCTCGGCATGACTTTAAGGCCCTTCAATCCGCCAAGAGAATTTGGATGCATTTTATTGTTTGTGGTATACGGCACATTAACTGCAGCTCAGTTACACAGATGCACCAGTGATAGTACTTGGAGACTTAAATCATTGTAACCTGGAATCTGTGTTACTGGGATTTGAACAATATGTAGAGACAGAAACAAGAAAAATATAAATAAAAAAATTCTTGACAAATGCTTTGTGATTGTGAAGGATGCTTATGTGTCTAGTATTTTGATATATTTATTCTAAAACATAAGGATACCGGATTATTTTTAGCAATAAAAATTAATGTGTATGTCACAAATGGCATTTATAGTCTGTATCTCATATTTCCTTAAAGGGGTCATATGATGTTATTTTAAAGATCATTATTTTGTGTATTTGGTGTAACAGAATATGTTGACATGCTTTAATGTTCAAAAAACACATTATTTTTCAAATACTGTACATTATTTTAGGTCCTCTATGCCCCGCCTCTCTCAAACACGTCGTTTTCAACAAAGCCCCTCCTTCCGACAAGCACAGTCTGCTCTGATTGGCCAGCTGACCCAGTGCATTGTGATTGGCCGAACACCACAAGCACGCATCGGACATGTTACCATAATCGCTTCAGCTTTCAAAGTAAATATGAAGACAGTTAATAATGGCGTTAGTTTTACCATCAGTTCAAGCCTGATAAAATCTAGCTTTTGTGCCTAGGTACACTTTTAGGATGAAATCTACAGAGAGTTTTATAAATGAGACCCCTGGTGAGCACTATTAAGCACAAACTTGATCCATGTCAATTTGCATATAGGCAAGGTTGCAGTACGGAGGATGCTGTGGCAGCTTTGGTGCATATTGTTTCTAAATATTTAAACAAACCTAATACTTATGTAAGAACACTCTTTTTAGATTTTTCCTCTGCATTCAATACAATTCGAGCTGATATTTTTGTGTCTAAACTCCTTAGGTTGGCTGTAAATCCCTACTTGTTTTGGTGGAATGTTTATTTTATTACAAATAGAATTGAGATGGTTAAACTGAATACAATTCTGTCAACTGCAGTTAAAACAAATGTTGGAGCACCCCAAGGCTGTGTTATGTAATGTGGGTTTTGGGTTTTGTTTCTTGTTCATGTTTTCATGTCTTTTATTTTGTAGTTTAGTCATGCTCAGGGGCGGTTTCTCCATTAGGGCGATTGGGCGACGCACCACCAAAGCGTGAAAGGGAGGGATTTTTTTTCTTTCACATTCAACCACAGTGTTACGCTAGCTTTCACTATTCTAGACTGTTTGTTCTGCCTCTAAATAGTCCAATCAGCGTCGAGTCGCGTTTTGTGTAGTACCGCCCCTTTTTGGGCGATTTCTGTCAGACTGAGAATCGCCCCGAGTGATTCCATAGACTTCCATACAAAGATCATTTTTTTCGAACTGTAGGCACTGCAATGCAATCTCTATGAGTTCCGGGAGGGCTAGCCCTAACGTGCTTTCGTCATCATGCGTAACCTTAACTTGTGCAAGGATTGGTGGGAACAGTGACATCCAATAATATTTAAAAACTATTCTGAATTTTAACAACAAGAAAAAATGAAAAACTACTTTAATATCTTTATCAAATGTGAAAAAAGAAAAAGAAAAAAAAAAAAACCGGAGAGAGACGGGGACAGCTATGCCAACTCAAATTCAGTTGTCAGTTGAA
>NW_015549796.1:64595-74797 GCF_001515605.1 Sinocyclocheilus anshuiensis
TTCATGCCATTGGTTCTCTTGTTCATTGTGTCATGTTCTGATTGGTTGTCCTAGTCATGTGTCTTGTTTCCCATTTATTTGTTCATGTCATGTGACCCTCTTTATTTGATACAAATAGCCCTCATGTTGCCATTGTCTCGTGTCGTGTATTGATTTTGTAACCCGCTATTGGTGAGTCTAGTCTGTTCATGCCAAGTCAAGGCAAGTCAAGTCTGTTCATGCCTCGTCAAGTCTGTGTATCTAGTCTTCGTCTGTTTGGATTATGTTTGGATGTTTGGATCACTGTAAATAAACTGCACTTGGGTTCTTCACTACGCTCGCCTATTCATGCCATTGGTTCTCTTGTTCATGGTGTCATGTTCTGACTGGTTGTCCTAGTCATGTGTCTTGTTTCCCATTTGTTTGTTTATGTCATGTGACCCTCTTTATTTGATACAAATAGCCCTCATGTTGCCATTGTCTCGTGTCGTGTATTGATGTTGTAACCCGCTATTGGTGAGTCTAGTCTGTTCATGCCAAGTCAAGTCTGTTCATGCCTCGTCAAGTCTGTGTATCTCGTCTTCGTCTGTTTGGATTATGTTTGGATGTTTAGATCACCTGTAAATAAACTGCACTTGGGTTCTTCTCTACACTCGCCTTCAGTGGACTGAATCGTTACATGTTAGTTCTGCTATGCTTTTTATTGTGTACACAGATGACTGTCGTGCAGATAGGTCTAATCAATTTATCTTCAACTACGCTGATGATACTGCGTTAATATCTGTGTTAAGTGACTTAGAGAGCCCTGGAATGCACCAACAGGGGGTGAATAAATTAGTGGAGTGGTGTGACAACAATGCTCTTGTGATATATATATATATATATATATATATATATAATAAAAAACTGAAGAAATTGTATTTCGGTCAACAATTGATGCATTTAAATAGATAAATGTAGTTATGCATAATTAAAATATTAGACAGGTAGAAAAGTATAAGTATTTAGTTGTAACAATAGACAACAAGGTATCTTGAAAAGAGTATATTGACAAGTTTGTCTAAAAAGACAAAGAAGATAATTTATTTTCTTCGTCATCTTAGGTCATTTGGTGCAACAACAAAAAAACAGATTTGTGTATCATACTTTATCGATAATTATCATTATCGTTTTATCGTCTAGCCCTAAAAATAAATGCTGCTTGTAAGTGCTTAGAAGTGCTTAGAAGCTTCTGTCACCTCCCTTGCAATCTTGGCCTATTCTTCGCCTGAAAATGCTTCCAGATGATAAACCACTGATACACTGATACATAAATAATACATAAATAATTGTAGGTTTAGAGTTGACAAAACCAAACAAATACAACCTGGTTTAGATCAGGATCAGCAGGCTCACAAAGCTCAATATAAACATTATCTGTCAACTCAGAGTTTGAACCAGAGTTTGCGATTAACAGATTAACTCTGGAGCGTGTGCACCTGAAAATGTGACAAACAGCCAATCACATGGAATGTGGAGAGCATCAGCAAAGCATCAGTTGGATTCACTTTTCTGCAGAAGCTTAAGAGATGTCGTTATTGAAAATCAATTTAAATGCATTTACAAGGCAGGAATAAACACTTCTGCTGCAGCAAAAGCTTGAGAAGGCAGCAGAAAGAAAATATATTACTATGCAAAGGAATCAACTGACTTTAATTATTTTTTATAGTTTCACACAGAGCTCAAAACGAAAACATATACAGTACGTTTAGTCATTTTAAAGGTTGGATATATTAAAACATGTCTATATGTATCTATATGATACTATATGAATGAAACGCTAATGTACAGCTCTATTCGGCCTGAAGATCCCAGAGTACCCAAGATTCTATGAGTACCCTCACAGAATACCCAAGACGTGTCACTCGTATAGTTTTGAATGGGAAAAAAATGCAACGCTCAATATGGCCGCTCTATCGAAGGAAGCCCCGCCTTCTTAATAAAAGAGCCAATCATTAATTGGTAAAGTCAACACGTCACCGCAGCTTCCATTAGAAGTCCCGGTTGCTATCCGCTTGTTATTACACGGCTCTGTCGAATACTTGATTGGTCAATCGCGCCATCCAGCGGTATGTTATTCCCAGATAACAACCGCCAAATTGAATAACACACCGCTCATCCGGGTACTACGAGTTATCTTGACCGGTACTACTTATATGCTTAACGAGTCACTCCGCTATCGTTGACTGTCTGGCGCCATCTTGTGACTGAAAACACTTAATCACTGCGTGTTACAACGGAAGACTTCAGCATTAATTTCAACATATATGGTAAAAACTAATCTTTTTAGCCGTGTAATAAGCGGGATAATGTACATCGAGCCGGTTGTTATCTCAGAATAAACCTATGACATGCAATTTGTCTAAATATAAATGTTGAATAAGTCCACACTTACACCACATATATTATGATCACATATCTTATGAGAGTAAACATGTTTAGAGGGCTCTTTCTGACTTCTCGTTTAAACAGTAGGAGGGAGTGATTTATTTTGAAAGTCAGTTCCTTTTTTTTGTCAACTGTGTGTTGATGTAACCTGTTTCATCAAAACCTAACTCTCAGTGAAGATTCAAGTTGGACTTTCCTGTAAAAAAACGCGTTATGAGATTCATTTCAGTTAGATTGCTAATCATGCACACAGGCCATTGGTGCTCGGAGGTGCAATTTATTGTAACATAAATACATAAATATGAATACAGCTAATTCCACCATTACAATAAAAAGCTATCAAAATATTGCTTCATTTCTCTTGTTCATTGAACACACCAGAATACAACTTTTCATAAGAGCAAATAAATCCTGTTTTTTTTTTCAACTGTTTACACACAAAATCTTTACTTGTCACACAATTTCTGAAACCTGACAAACACTAGAACCACACACCAAATCTGCAAAACCATACACTAATTCTCGGCCTTTGACTCAGTTTTCAATTTCATAAAAGACTTTTTGCAAAACACAACACATAATTCTCTATGTAACACACAAAAATCTAACAGGAATTATTATTATGGCAAAGGTGTTTGCAAATGTTTGCTTTTGAGATGTGTTTGTGATATTTTGAATGCAGTGCTTCATTTTGTAAGAGATGTGAGGCATTTTGCAATTCTTGGATTTGTGTGTAAAGTTTTGAAAAAAAGAGGCACAGTTTTGAAAATGTGTGTAAGCAGTTGAAAAAACTAATTCTGAATGGGTCATGACAGTGCAGTGTGACATTTTCTGAAAACATGTTACAAGATTATCGACATTATCAAAAGATCTTCTGTAACACATGAGGTACATTTGTATGTCTTTAATCTGTCGTGATATTTCTAAAGGAAGTCTTGAGTCTTTAACCGTCTTTCATCATTCAGCCAGTATGGAGCTCAGTCAACTTCCTCTTTTGCTCTGTGAGTATTATTTTCTCTAAATGTATTCCAGTGGAATTGCTATTATATTATGTAAATGATCAAGTGTTTTAGTTTTCCTAGATTTATGTATTTTCTTGCTGCTCTCAGAGTTTCACATCCAGCTCTAGTCCATGATATATGAGTGAAAGATGAGTTTGAGAAAGGAAGTGTGCAGTTGGTGCTGTTTGTGAAAGAGAAACGCACTCTGTTGTGTTGTAGATCAGTGTGTTTGTTCAATCATTCGGTTTTGTGCTTTATAATGGTGTTGATTCAGTTCTGTTGGTTTGTTTTGCAGTTATTGTCACTGTTGTCGTAATATTCACTAGTACACAGTTAGTAAGAGTTTGTCTTTATTCTTCTGCTCATGATCAGACTGTTGCCTTGAAGTTCCTGAAACAGTTCTCTGCTGTGACCAAATCTATAAAATACAAGTCAGATGTTTTCATGTTTATACAGTCCCCACACAATATCTTAATATTTGTTCATCTTTATAATTATCAGCTGAATGTTCACATTGTAATGAGTTTTTCTCTTTGTGTTTTAGTGCTGATTTCAAACATCTACTCTGGACATACTGAAGGTGAGTCAGTTTGATTCATATATTTTCAACACATATCAGTAATTCTACATTAACTGTTAGAAACCAACTAAGAGTTGAGAAATTACTTACATTTTACTATGACTATAAACGCACCCTTTTAATAAGTTGCATTATTCATGTGACAGTTCTGAGGTGTGACATGAAACACAAAAAACATCAGTATATCTATCAAAACAGCAGAAATATTTCCTACATTCTCTGTGAAATCAAAATCGAAACAGTGAGAGACAAGATCTTCTGTTGGAAAATTTTCACATCTCATGTTTCCAAATTCCCAATGATTGAATATTGACAGATCTTTTATTAACAACTATAACAGCTATAGAGAACAACACTCCAGTCTCTTCTGATTTAGCATGTGTGTTTTACAGTCAAGTAACTGTGTTCATACAGTAAAAGCAGCTCATTATTTTTATTGTGAATTGTTGTCATTGCACAGAAACACCAAAACCCACAGTGAGCATTAAACCTGCTCAACATGTATTCAGAGGAGAGAGAGTCACTCTCAGATGTGACATAAATGCTGAAGGAGTCACTAGCTGGCAGTACGGCTGGTATAAAGACAGTTCAGTCTATGCTTTCAGTGAACTACAGGAACTCACATTCAGTCCTGTTACTGAGTTTGACGCAGGTAAATACTCATGTTACGGAGTAGAGACAGACGGATCACGCAGATCACACCGCAGTGAAGAAGTTACACTGACAGTATCAGGTGAGTTTGATCATCTCTTCACATACACACACAAGTTTAACATGTTATTAATGCGAGATTTCTCACCTTCAGTTCCCAGAGCAGTTTTAAATGTTTCTCCACAGACGTGGTTGACTGAAGGAGATCCAGTGACTCTGATCTGTGAGGTTAACGGCTCCTCTACAGGCTGGACATTCAGCTGGTTCACTGTAACTGTCTCATCAGGTAAGATATAATGTGCTTCATGTAGTAACATCTGAATAAACTGGTTTCATAAAAAATATATTGAGATTAAAAACATTTAATCAATCTAAATACTCTGATTATACCAACAAAGGTCTTTTATAAAACTCATGTAAAAATGTCTGCTCATTTCTTGAGGTAACTGCACTTTTTCACTTTATACAGACTACAGATATCGTTATGAGCTGCTCTCAGACAGCAGCAGAGGAGCTGGAGGAAACTACACTGTCAGTTCTGCTGCTCTAAAGCACACAGGAGTTTATGTGTGCAGAGCAGAGAGAGGAAAACCAGTCTATAACACAACCATCAGCAACTCACAGTTAATATGGGTCACTGGTGAGTTCAAACTGAACCACAGAATGAGTGAGGAGGTCCTAAACAGACCAAACTAACCAGCAAAACCTTGAAAAACGTTTAATTATAATGGTGTAAAATTGTCATGAAAAATATATAAACTAAACTATTGTGGCACAAAAGTGTTACTTACGTAAGTGGACTTGAGGGAACATAATCGAATAGGTGTAATACAAATGTATAATCTGACCTATTTATTAAATAGTGTTGTCATTATAAAATGTATTTTAAATATTTATGTTATTGACCAGACATTGATTCTAGGAGGCACTTTATCAACAACACAGGACACTCAATGTGCACATCAGCACATTTTATAGGATGGACCGTATAAACACTTAATCAATCATTTTACAGTTTGATTATTTGTCTACTAATAAATTAGTAAATTAAAATACAGCAAACTCAGTTAACTATAAACACTACTAGGTTCACACTGTACAGGCAAAGCAGAACTGATCCTCGAGTTGAGTCTGGTTTCTCCCAAGGTTTTTTCCTCCAATAGTAACATCTTATGGAGGTTTTTGTTGGTTGTCACAGTTGTCTTTGGCTTGTCTGCTGATGGCATAATGACAAATATATTAAGGTGTTTTTTTTATGAAGTTTTAAATAGAAATACTCAGTGATGACTTATGGATTTTCAGATATTATAACTTTAATATTTGTCTGAAAACCTGCTTTGAAACAATTTTTGTAAAGTGTTATATCAATAAAACTGTCTTGACTTGATTTCTGAATTGTAGCTGTAGTTGTCTTCTCAGGTGTTTCTCCTCCAGTCTCTCTGATCGTCAGTCCCAGCAGAACTCAACACTTCACATCTGTCTCTTTCTCTCTGAGCTGTGAGGACCAGAGTAACTCTACCGGATGGACAGTGAGAAGATACACAGACATTTGGGGGCTGGAACATTGTTCATCAGTGTGGGGATCACTAACAGGATCTACATGTAAAATCAGAGACACCACCCCATCAGACACTGGAGTGTACTGGTGTCAGTCTGAATCTGGAGAGAAACTGTTAATATCTCTGTACACTGTGAGTCTGTGTTTCTGTATTTATCACAAAGCCCTCATTTCTTGTTTCAGATTTAAATAGCCAGATTGTGATCTCAATTCAATCTTATTCACACGCAATCTCATTCCTAAATGACAATGAATCCACTAGACCAGTGGTTCCCAACCCTGGTCCTGGAGGCACCCCAACACTGCACATTTTGCATGTCTCCTTTCTCTGACACACCAGTTTCAGGTCTTGAAGTCTCTACTAATGAGCCGATGACCTGAATCAGGTGTGTTTGATTAAGGAGACATGCAAAACGTGCAGTGTTGGGGTGCCTCCAGGACCAGGGTTGGGAACCACTGCACTAGAGCAGTGATCCTCAAATCTGGCTCGCGAGATCCACTTTCCTGCAGAGTTTAGCTCTAACCCTAATCAAACACACCTGAGTTTGCTAATCAATGTCTTCAGGATCATTAGAAAATCACAGGTAGGTTTGTCTGATCTAAACTCTGCAGGAAAATGGATCTCGCAAGACAGATTTGAGGATCACTGCACTAGACTATTAAACCTTTGACTATTAAACCATTGCTCAACCTTTGACTTTTGTCATAAAAACACTGAGATTCTAAATGTATCCAGAATCGTGCAGTCATTTACCCACGTCATGTTTATTTGTTTATATTTTTCATAACCCCCATGAGAAAATGTTATTATTATCATTATTATTTTTGTATTGATTATTGTAACTCTGTCCTATTTGGGTTACGTCTCACATTTTCCATAAACTAGAACGTAGTCAACCTTTGACTTTTGTCATAAAAAATAATCTTAAATCTGAATATTAAAACTCATCTTTTTAAATAAGCTTTTCCTGATTAATTGTACTTTATGGGTTATCTTTATGTTGAATAGATGTTGCTTTGATTTTATTACTGTCTTGTAATTTATGATTGTCATCAAGCTGTAATGTGTTCTTGAGTGTTTTCAAAGGCACCTCTAAATAAAGTGCATTATTATTGTTGTTGTTACATTCTTACTATTTGTCAGTTGATGTCTGCTCTGTTTCTGTAGCTGGTGTGATTCTGGAGAGTCCTGTTCATCCCGTGACTGAAGGAGAAACTCTGACTCTACGCTGTTTATATAAACATACAACCTCACCAAACCTCAGAGCTGATTTCTATAAAGATGGGTCACTCATCCAGAATCAAACTACAGAGATGATCATCTCTACTGTCTCAAAGCCACATGAGGGTTTCTACTACTGCAAACACCCAGATGGAGAGTCACCCAAGAGCTGGATCTCAGTCACAGGTGAGAGTCAATGAAACTGTGAGCTGGTTGATTTCTTCTAATGTTCTCGTTCAGATATGGTGCTTGATAAAGTGCTTGTGTGTCTCTTCTTCAGTGTCTCATTCAGGATCTCAGGTCTCTGTCCTCCACACACTCAGTTCTGTGCTGGCAGTTTCTCCATATCTGCTCGTGACAGTCGTGCTGATTTTCAAATGCTGCAGGATGAGAGGTAAATATCTGTCTGATTTATTACATTATATTTATTATATTCAGTTAAACACCAAATTGGTCATCATGAGAAAGCCAACCTACTGATAAGCTATTTAAGCTTTTTATTATTCTTAGTCTAAATTTCTGAACGCTACTCCTCCTAGAGCTTTCAAGCTAGAACCACCAAACTCAGCCCAGCTCCTCAGACTGATCTCACTTAGTGTGCTAGATCTTTTCAGACTGATCTGACTTATGGTTTTCATAAAAATGAAGATAAAAATAATAAAAATCCCATAGACTTGCATTGACAGAATGTTCAGATGAGCCAAGACTATTCAAACTCCAAAAGTCAAAATTCTAATTTAAATTCCCAGAATCCCTTGAGACTCAATCAAACTTCCCTTCTATGTACTATTTCTAATCAATTTAGACTCATTCAAACTCATCTGTCTATCTGTCTGTCTGTCTACCTAATCTGTCTATCTATCTATCTATCTATCTGTCTATCTATCTATCTATCTATCTATCTATCTAATCTGTCTATCTATCTATCAATGTTAGCAACATGCTAATCATTTTCAAGCTTTTATAACTGCTTTAAACTTTCAGGCGAGGCTTTCTTTTGAAGTTTGTCTTGATGAACATTTTTTTATAAAGTGGATAGTTCCGGTCCTTGATTCTGATTGGTTGAGCCTTGTTCGAAGCTGTTGTAAATTACTCCACAAACATACACCTTTGTTTACTTCTGTGTGTTGCTCGGCAACCACTTTGTTGGAACCACAACTGATTCTGAGGAACTACATTGTTTGGTGGAAGAATACTGTTTTTATTTATATCATTACACTTTAGTTGCTCTGTTTTATTTTGTGAAACCTTACTACGTATAAGGAATAACCATTTTAAAAAAGCAATAAGCCCCGTGAAGCCGTGGTTTACAGTGAATTTATAACAGCAAATGTTTTTTTTAACAACATAATCATAATCATAAAAACAATAAACATAGAGAGAGAGAAACATACATAGCTGTTCAAGTAAATGCTTGATTGTTTTGTATTTGTGTATTTAACAGCTGCATCTGTTGAAGAGCAAGAAACTGCGATCTGATCTTAATCTGTCGTGACGGGGAGAAAACTTCAGCTTCATCCTGGAATCTCTCAGTTTCTCAGTTCAGACTGAACATGCTCGCTTACTGTAAAAGTCACGTTTTAGGAGTGACTCCTTTTGGCATCTCACAGTTGTTAAAGTTAACATGAACCAGCATCACAACTCTTTTGACTTCTGAGTGAAACAGAATATTCAACGAGAAAATGTGTAGCGAAGAACTTGATTTGATCCATCAGGAATTAATTGGATTGTAAAAAAAAAGACTGTTATATACATTGCTTTGTTTATCTTTGGAATAGCTAAGAAATTAAATCATGTAGTAGATGCTTTGAATGTGGTCTTTGAAGTTCAGCTGGTCATCAAAGATTAACCCAAGATTTCTGGCTGATCTGATTGAGATGATTATTGATGATTTTAGCTGGATGGCGAAGCTGTGCTGTATTGTTGGAGAGGCTGGAAAGGCGAGAAGCTCGGTCTGCACTAGATTGAGTTGTAGATGATGGTTTTTCATGCTGAAATGTCCATCAGGCAGTCTGAGATTTGTGTAGATACTGTGGGATCAAATGGTTGATGTTAGTAGTAGAGCTGTGTGTCATTAGCATAGCAATACATAGCCCATCACACACCCCTATCGTAAAGCAGTTCAGTCCTAATATAAGTCTCAGTATAGCAATGCTATTTTAGCATCTGTGATGTTTGTTTGCTTCACAAATTATAAGCACATGAATCCACACTGTAATTTATAAGCATGTATATTCCTCATTTCTTAAAGGAAGTCTTCTGACTTGTATCACTGATTTGTAGCAGATGCTTTGTAGGTTTTTCTTATTTTGAACTGTTCATGTTTCCTTTTAAAAAAAAAATAAAGAAACAGTGCCTTTTAAAATATTCTGGAGCTTCTTAAACATCCTTGTAGTGTCACAGTAAAAACAAATGAGCCATGAACTCTTACTGCAGTGAATCAGGTTATACATGTCAATTATTAAGTATTTTGCACTTTGGAACAAAATGCTATTGTAATCTACAAAAATTATTACAGTTAGTATGTAACATTTATTTATTTATTTATTTTATTGTATCCACAGCCCAATAATTCACATGCGATTATTTTAACACATCCTGTGGTTCTGACTGGAGTGTGAAAATGCTGCATAATAGTGAAGAGAACGTCTCAGGTTACTTATGTAACCATGGTTACCTGAGTAGGGAACGAGACACTGCGTCCTCTAGGGGTCGCTATGGGGAACGCCTCGTCGTGACCCGTGTCTGAAGCATACATTGAAAAAACACCAACTCGTTGGCCGG
>NW_015549796.1:74881-76906 GCF_001515605.1 Sinocyclocheilus anshuiensis
TGATGTGTGCTCCCGGCGCCTATTTATACTATAGTCGCACCGGTAGTGACGTCATGGCTGTCGCCGGCCAACGAGTTGGTGTTTTTTCAATGTATGCTTCAGACACGGGTCACGATGAGGCGTTCCCCATAGCGACCCCTAGAGGACGCAGTTCGAAGTTCCCATGAAAGGGGACTGCTGGTTTTGGTGGCATTGATGGTTTGTGAACGCTACAGAACAGGAACACATTGTGTCAAATGCTGAATAGAGTTGTGAAACACAAGAATAGCATTAATAGTTCTGAGAAATATTTGAGAAAATGTGATATTTGGCTTTTATAATGAATTTTAGTTTCTGAGAAACTGAGAAAACTGTAATAGGAATAGAGATTTACAAAACGACGCTTCTCACGTGATTTAAATTTGTATGTGTTTAGTTTTACTAACATTTCTCATTCTGCAAGAAGCACTAACAAAACAAGATCTGAAAACCACCGATATGAGCTTCTCTTCATACTGCATGTGGTTTATTTGGCATCACGGCACCATCAACTAGAAATTTTTAGTAATGCGTAAAGTTATGCAAGCTGTATATTCTTTCTCCTGTACTTCCTCTTTCACATCATTCTCTCAGTTAAATATTGATGCATGTCTGATGTTGGCTATTTCTTTCTAAAAAATATATTTAAGAAAAAAAAATCAAATAATGGTTGCTTTCTTCAGATTTGCTACAGTTTTAACTGTGCGAAACAGTGACCAGTGTAGTCTGCATTTCTTCCTTTTCAAATTAAGAAGGTGGATTCATTAAGATAAGCTGGAATTATACTCAATAAATTTGTTTAAATTCACAGGTACAAATATATCAGTGTCAGACTCAGCACCAACAGTGTCAGAGGCCTGATAGAATAGAAATATATAGATGTAAGATCATTTGTGGTTTGGTTTGTTCTCTTTCAGCTTCAACACATGAACCAGTGAGAGAAGAGCAGCAGTTTTACACTTTATTTTTGTCATGTAAATGCATACATACAGCTAATACCACCATTGCAATAAAGAACCATCAAAATATTGCTTCATTTCTCTCATTCATTGAACACACCAGAATACATCTTTTCATAATAGCAAATAAATCCTGTTCAATTTAATACTGACTGGGTCATGACAACATTTCTGTAGAAAACTTGCATATTAGTCAGTGTGACATTTTGTGAAAACATGTTACAAGATTATCAACATTATCAAAAGATCTTCTGTAGCACATGGGGTACATTTGTACACTGTAAAACGGTTGCTGTAAATTTGCTGGATGCCAGTAAGTTGCTGTAAAAATGTTCACATTATTATTAATGTAATTGCATTTACAGTATCAGTACTGTAGAGTTTATTTTCATTTAGTTTAAATATTTGCTACCTGTAAAAAACAATCCAATTGTGGTACAGTACTTTTGTAAAAAATCAGCTTTAGTTCTGATAATATTCTTTTTAATTGTTGAACATTTTATTTATTTTTAAAAGTACAAATTACAAATTTTCAGCATCATTACTCCAGTCTTCAGTGTCCCATGATCCTTCAGAAATCATTCTAATATGCTGATAAACATTATTACTTTAAATTGTTCAAAAGTGATGATAAAGAGATTGAAAATGTTACAAAAGATTTCTAATTCAGATAAATGCTGTTCTTCTGAACTTTCTTTAAGATACCTGAAAAAATTCTACTCAGCTGTTTGAAAAACAATTATAATAATAATAATAGTTTTTTGAGCAGCAAATCAGAATATTAGAATGACTTCTGAAGGATCATGTGACATTGAAGACTAGATTAATATTCAGCTTTTCCATCACAGGAATAAAATAAAATTTGAAATAGAAAAAAATAGAAAACGATTATATAAACTAATAAAAAAAAGTCACAATATTCCTGTTTTTACAAAATTTTGATCAAATAAATGTGGCCTTGGTGAGCATAAGAGACATCTTTTATAAACGACGAGAAACAGGCGAATAAATACTGATAGTCAATGTTTAATGTTAAGAAATTATGATT
>NW_015549797.1:0-166 GCF_001515605.1 Sinocyclocheilus anshuiensis
TGTTTTCAGCCGTTTCTTGATAATATTAAGCATTTTCTCAGTCTGGAAATTATTTATCATGTGCGGTGCCAGTGATGATGCTTCTTATGTCCGTTTCGGAGAACCTGAGGACAAATATTTCAATCGATCGCTCAGGCATGCTCAGGCAAGCTCATCTGCATTCGGA
>NW_015549797.1:859-1210 GCF_001515605.1 Sinocyclocheilus anshuiensis
ATTTATGCTGATGTCATGCCCTTGGACTGCCCCCGTGTTCCGTGTCTTGTGTTTTGCTCCCCATGACCCAGTTTCTCCGGTGTTTGATTGTGTGCATTGATTTCAGGTGTTTCTTGTCAATTCCCTCATATAGGTCCTTTATTTAAGCCCTGTGTTTTCCTGAGTCCTGCATCCAGTCTTATACGTCAGCCTGATGTCCTATGTGTGTGTTTCCCTGGTTATGTTTAATAAAGAACTCCTTGAAGATTCTCCTACGTCTCCGCGTCTCCTCTCTCCGCGCTCCAACACAATAGGCAGACCGTGACAGTATATTTATTATGTATATATAAAGACACACACATACAGCATATA
>NW_015549798.1:0-2638 GCF_001515605.1 Sinocyclocheilus anshuiensis
TGGGCTTGCATTCTGTTGATTTTCTTAGTTGCACTAATATAGTGTCACTGTTCACAGAAGCACTAAACTAAACGTATTGTGCTTAGAAACTCTAACATGTTCATAAGCATAAAATTCTTACCACATTAATATCTGTCTTTCTGCAAGACAAATAACATTTCATTTCACATGTTAGAAACATCTTTACTCTGGGCAAGCTGTAGTCTTAACATTTCATTAACCAACTGTCTCTAACAGAGAAAGAAGATTTTCAGCATATGTGTTGAAAACCAAGATTGCATTAACAAACTGTCTCTAACAGCGAAAGAAGATTTTCAGCATATGTGGGCTTGCATTCTGTTGATTTTCTTAGTTGCACTAATATAGTGTTACTGTTCACAGAAACACTAAACTAAGCTTATTGTGCTTAGAAGATCTAACATGAGCATAAAATTCCTAACACATTAAAATCCGTCTTTCTGCATTGCAAAATATAATTAATTTCACATTTTAGAAACATCATTCCTGTGGGAAAGCTTTAGTCTTTTCATTGCATTAAGCAACTTTCTCTAACAGAGAAAGAAGGTTTTCAGCATATGTGGACATGTTTCAGCATATGTTTCAGCATTCTGTGCATTTGCTTAGTTGCAAAAAACATAGTGTGAATCTGTTCACAGTAGCACTAAACTAAGCTTATTGTGATTAGAAGCTCTAACATATCTGTCTTTCTGCATTGCAAATACCATGTAATTTCACATGTTAGAAACATCTTTCATGTGGGCAAGCTGTAAGTCTTAACGTTGCATTAACCAACTTTCTCTAACAGAAAAAGAAGGTTTTCAGCATATGTGGGCTTGCATTCTGTTAATTTGCTTAGTTGCACTAATATAGTGTTACTGTTCACAGAAACACTTAACTAAGCTTATTGTGCTGAGAAGCTCTAACATGTTCATGAGCATAAAATTCCTAACACATTAAAATCTGCCATTCTGCATTGCAAATAACATGTAATTGCACATGTTAGAAACATCTTTCATGTCGGCAAGCTTTAATCTTGACATTGCATAAACCAACTTTCTCTAACAGAGAAATAAATAAGGTTTTCAGCAAATATGGGCTTGCATTCTGTTCATTTGCTTAGATGCACAAACATCGTGTAACTCTGTTCACAGAAGCACTAAACTAAGCTTATTGTGCTTAGAAGCTCTAACATGTTCATGAGCATAAAATTCCTACCACATTAAAATCTGTCTTTCTGCATTGCAAATAACATGTAATTTCACATGTTAGAAACATCTTTCCTCTGGGCAAGCTGTAGTCTTAACATTTCATTAACCAACTGTCTCTTACAAAGAAAGAAGGTTTTCAGCATATGTGCTGAAAACCAACATTGCATTAACCAACTGTCTCTAACAGAGAAAGAAGGTTTTCAGCATATGTGGGCTTGCATTCTGTTAATTTGCTTAGTTGCACTAACAAACTGTTACTGTTCACAGAAGCACTAAACTAAGCTTCTTGTGCTGAGAAGATCTTTAACATAAATTCATGAGCAAAAAACCATAGGATCCTCAGATTATTCTCCTTCCGCGATGACGACTTCTAGATCTTCGCTCTACAAGACTATGAAACCTTCACCGTGATCAAACCTCGCAGCAGATCAAGAGACCCCCTTCCTGCTCGGCCATTCTCGCCGCTTCACACCACCCTCGGTGACGGTGTGATCACCGACGGTCTCCAGTTGCCTGCCGCTCTCCGGCAATATAAAAAAGCACATTTCAGAGTAAATTTTCGGCATTGTTTCAAATGCTGCGCCATTACTGTCGCTCGTGCAGGGCCCCCCCTGCATACCACTGACGGTCACAGCGAGTGTGTTTCATGCTTGGGCGCCGCCCACGCTGAAGCAGCACTCATTGAGACGGAATGTCCTCATTGCGAGGATATGAGTCTCGCCTCTCTGAGCTTGCGGAAAGCTTTCTTTTCAGAGAGATACTCCGCCCCTTGCGCCCTCCCGCTTTCTTCCTCCCAGGAGCCTGTGAGAAAAAAGCAGAGGAACTCGGCGCTCGGTGACGAGTGAGCCCACGCTGGCTGAGCCCCCGCATGCCTCACTCTCTCCGCTTAGAGAAGTTTCTCCAGTCCACTTCTCCCTCCCAGACCAGTGTCCCTCTGCGGCTGCGAGTGATCAGAATCAGAAGAGCTTTATTACCAAGTATGTTTACACACACAAGGAATTTGACTTGACGACAGGAGCTTCCAGTGTAGAAGAAAGTACAAACATAGTGCAGACATACATGATAGTGCAGACATACATAGGAATAACACAGTAGGGATGTAATATAACACTAATATAAGAAAAAAAGAAAAATTAGAAAAATGTAATAATGTACTATATACAGAAATAGAAGTATAGGAAAAAATGAATTGTTTAGATAAATGTACAGATATGTTTATTAGTGTGCAGATATGTTATTTACAAAGTGTGCAGTTTAATATAAATGGACGATGTATAATTATGAAAGATTAATTGTTCAGGCTGAATATAGCCTGTGGGAAAAAACTGTTCTTGTGCCTGGCTGCTCTGGTGGTCAGTGCTCTGTAGCGCCGACCAGAAGGCAACAGTTCGAAGAGAAAGTGGGCTGGGTGTGAGGGGTCCAAGGTGATT
>NW_015549798.1:3881-19873 GCF_001515605.1 Sinocyclocheilus anshuiensis
ACGGCGAGTAGAAAGGTTTACAGTTTATGATGAGTGCCTCTAAATTAGGACAGCATACCTTTTTCAGCGTTGTTACATCTCTACCAACTTTCGTTGATGTAGAAACACAATCCACCACCTCTGGTTTTCCCCGTTAACTCCGCGATGCGATCCGATGAAGCGCGTTGTCCGGAATGGCTTCACTCAGCCAGGTTTCAGTGAAGCACAGTGCAGCAGAGTTTGAAAAGTCCTTGTTGGTGCGGGTGAGGAGAAGAAATTCATCCGTTTTGTTAGAAAGGGAATGGACATTCGAAAGATGAATGCTTGGGAGCACAGTCCGAAAGCCCGGGAGCTTCACCAGGGCGCCGGCGCGTTTCCCTCTTCTGCGTCTGCACGCGCGTTTGAACAACACAGCTGTACCTCCGACTAGAATGTCCAACAAAACGTCCGAATAATCAAAAACCAGAAAAATGTTGTCTGGGATGTGCTGCTTAATGTTAAGGAGTTCATCTCTGGTAAAACTTATAGAAGAAGAATGACAAAACACAGAACAAACAAACAAAAACAATAGAAGAATCGCGGAGCTCAGCATCCTGGCTGCCATTTGCGGCGCCATCTTGATCTCTAAGTACTGGAGAAGACTCCAGTAATCCCCAAATGTGAGATTCAGAAGAGATTTCAACAACGAGCGATCTGGTCTCATTTGGAGGAAGCGAGTGTGATGCCATGGACGACAGCATGTCGTTGGAGGCTTCAGATGCAGAGGAGCTGTCGGGCTCGTGTGTCGACCAGCACAGCCAGCACGGGCATGGACACCGAGCTTTTCCGCGTCATGTCTAAAGCTGTGGAGGAGCTGGGTTTGGAGTGGTCTCCGCCGGAGGAGCCCACCTGCAGCCACCTGGATGAGTGGCTCTTGCCGGGGCGCAGTCAGGCCCCCCGACAACAAGCTTCACCATTCTTTCCAGAGATCCACAACGAGATCACCAGGTCTTGGCGTACCCCCTACTCGGCCCGCCTTCGTGCCTCATCTTCGTCTGCCCTCACATCAGTCGACGGCGCCGAAGAAAAAGGTTACGACAGACTGCCTCCCCTGGATGAGTCAGTGGCCTCGCATCTTTGCCCGCCCACGGCCATCGGCTGGAAGGCAAAGGCGGCCCACCCGTCCAAGCCGTGTAGGGTGACTTCGGCTCTCGCCGGGCAAGCCTACTCGTCTGCTGGAAGGAGCCCACCTTGCAGCCGCCTGGATAAGTGGTTCTTGCCAGGGCACAGTCAGGTCCCCCGACAACAAGCTTCACCATTCTTTCCGGAGGTCCACGACGAGATCACCAAGTCTTGGCGTACCCCCTACTCGGCCCGCCTTCGTGCCTCATCTTCATCCGCCCTCACATCAGTCGACGGTGCCAAAGAAAAAGGATATGACAGAATGCCTCCCCTGGATGAGTCAGTGGCCGCGCATCTCTGCCCGCCCACGGCCATCGGCTGGAAGGCAAAGGCGGCCCACGCATCAAAGCCATGTAGGGCGACTTCAGCTCTCGCCGGACGAGCCTACTCATCTGCTGTACAAGCGGCCTTGCCTCTTCATTCCACGGCGGTCTTACAAGTCTTCCAGGCCAAGCTCCTCCGTTGCATGGACGAGTCCGGCCCGGACCCCGATCACAGAGATCAAAGATGTGGATAAGGTCCCCTTCCTCGACTCCCGGTTTCCCCTACTGGCCTGTTTGGACCTGCGGTTGAGGGCTTCGCTGAACGCTTTACCGCTGTACAGAAGTCGTCCCAAGCAATGCGACACTTCCTGCCAAAGCGCTCCAGCTCAATGGCTGCTTCTAGTCGCCCCAAAAATGTGTCAACTCAGCATCCCGCGAAGCCTGCGCCACCAGTTGCTCCCACGGCTCCTAAGCCCCGAGCCTCGCCAGCGCTCCTCCTCGGCCAGACTCCACCAGTTTCCTAAACGCCAGGGCCCCCGACCAAGATAGTGTTGGACCCTGCGCCTCAGGCGTCATCCTGATCTGTGGGACAGGAAGAGGAGGGGGCCAAGTCTTGCTGCAGCCGGACCAAAATGCCTCTGTTATGCCTCCAAGCACCCCATTCAGTTCCGGGTGCCGATGGCAGTTTGTTTGTGACCAAAAATACTGTTGTGAACATGGGGCCCATTCTAATCGTGTCCACACAACCAACTGCTGTTATAGCGGGAAAAATAAAACACAAACATTTTCAAAAAGAGAGCAAATTTCCTCTTCCACTCATTGTGTGCGTTGGGTCCCCCCTAGGTGGCCCACCGCTTGAACCAATCCAGCCCCTTGCCACGCGGGCCGAGTGTCAAGCTGGGTCATGGGGATAATAAAACAAGGTTACACACTCCAATTCGCTCGAAGACCCCCGCGTTTCAGCGGCGTGGTCTCCACCTCGGTTCAGAGCGAGGATGCGGAGTGCTCATTCACTGATGATGAATGGGAAACAATATGTGAGGATGCTCAGACTTTCTCTATCAATAGCCGTCATAAACTCATCCAATTTAATGTGATACATAGAGTTTACTATACCCCAGTTAGACTGCACTCCTTTAAAAGCTCATACTCAGAGGTTTGTCCTAGATGTAAAGCAGACAGAGGGACTCTCCTACATATGCTGTGGTCTTGCCCTGATTTGTAAGTACTGTATATTGGAAAGAGGTCTTAGAGATCATTGCCATAGTTGCTGGAACTAATGTGCCTAGAGAGCAAGGATGCACACGTCCTATGCGCCGACGTGATGAATTTGCTGGCAAAAGAAGCCGTAGAAACGGTTCCCCCAGCCGAGAGCGAGTCAGGCTTCTACAGCCGTTACTTCCTCGTCCCCAAGAAGGATGGCGGCCTAAGGCCCATCCTCGATCTCAGGAGTCTCAAATCGCGCCCTCATGAGATGGCCGTTCAGGATGATTACATTGAAACAGATCCTCAGGAATCTCGCAAGTATGTCCAGGGGACTGGTTCTTTTCGCTGGACCTGAAAGACGCTTACTTTCACATCCAGATAGCCCCCCGTCACAGACGATTCTTGAGATTCGCCTTCGAGGGAGTGGCTTATCAATACACGGTCCTTCCCTTTGGACTGTCCCTAGCTCCTCGAACTTTTATGAAGTGCATGGATGCGGCTCTTTCCCCGCTGAGACAGACGGGAATCCGCGTTCTGAATTACCTCGACGACTGGCTCATTCTGGCCCAATTAGAGGACGAGCTACTATCTCACAGATCCCTCCTCCTCAGCCACTTAGAATGCCTGGGACTCAGGGTCAATTTTGCCAAGAGCGCGCTGTCCCCCAGCCAACGGATATCGTTCCTGGGAACAGTTTTAGATTCAGCCCAAATGAGGGCGATAGCCGCACCAGAATGTGCACTGGCCATTCAGCAGCTCGCAGCCTCATTCAGAGTTGGAGCCTCTCGCCCTCTCAAGGCGTTTCAGAGGATGCTGGGCCTCATGGCCTCTGTGTCTCTGGTACTAGAGTGGCCCCTTCAGTACTGGCTGAAACCACGAGTTCCACGAGCCTGGCGTCTCGGACACCTTCGCGTCAAGGTAGACCGGGCCTGTGTAACAGCCCTGGCCCTGGGAAAGATCCTCGTTGGATGGAACGGGGCGTGCCCCTGGGAATGGTCTGCAGAAGGAAGGTAGTCTGAAGGCTGGCTTCACATCAACTGCCTGGAAATGCTGACAGTGTGTCTGGGCCTTCGAACCTTTCTGCCAGACCTAATGGGACACCACGTCTTAGTCTGCTCGGAGAGCATGATGGTAGTGTCCTTTATAAATCGCCAGGGCGGTCTCTCCTCGAAGAGCCTCTTCGCACTAGTGGAGTGCCTCTTGGAATGGGCTCAGCTCAACTTGCGCTTGCTGAGAGCAGCGCATATATTCCCCTGAGACGGGACCTCCTCTCTCAGGCGAACGGAATGATATGGCACCCCCAGCCCGAGCTGTGGGCTCTGCACCTTTGGCCTCTCGATGGGGGCTTGCGAAGCTCCCCAAGAACGTGCTAAACACAATCCCTCAGGCTAGAGCACCGTCTACAAGATGCCTCTACGCCCTTAAATGGTCTGTCTTCTCCGTCTGGTGTACAGCCCACGGCGCAGACCCAATCTCATGAGACATATCTCTGATATTGTCCTTCCTGCAAGAGCTGTTGGATAAGGGCCGTTCCCCTTCCACGCTCAAGGTCTACGTAGCAGCCATAGCAGCCTCTCACACTCCTGTAGCTGGCCAATCGGTGGGCAGCAACAACTTGGTTGTTCATTTTCTGAAGGGGTCTAGAAGGCTCAACCTGCCTCGCCCCATCACTGTCCCTACATGGGATCTGCCCACGGTGTTGAGGGCTCTGAAGAGCCCTCCATTTGAGCCACTACAGTCCATTGACCTTCATCCCCTGACGCTTAAGACTGCTCTGCTTCTATAGCATTAGCATCGGTAAAGCGTATGGGAGATCTGCAGGCGCTATCAGTGAGCCCCACCTGCCTCGAATTCGGGCCCAACGACTCTAAGGTCGTCCTGAAATCCTGTCCATTTAGAGCACAGGTAATAACTCTATCGGCGCTTCCTCCTTCGGAGCAAGACCAAGAGTTGAACTTACTCTGTCCCGTTAGGGCGCTGAAAGTCTATGTTGAGCATTCCGCCCCGTTCAGGCGGTCGGATCAGCTATTCGTATGCTTCGGTGGCCGCACCAAGGGTTGTCCGGTTACGAAGCAGAGACTTTCCAAATGGATAATTGACGCTATCATGCTAGCATACTCTTCTTTGGGCCTTCAATGCCCCATGGGAGTAAGAGCCCACTCAACTAGAGGCGTTGCCTCTTCCTGGGCTTGGTCTAGCGGTGTGTCCATTGTAGAAATTTGTGCGGCGGCCGGCTGGGCCTCGCCGTCCACATTTACCAGAATTTATAATCTGGACGTCCCGGCTTTACAACCAGTGCTTGGCGTTTGCCTCCTTCATGTACGCTGTTGGCCCTCAGTGAGTTTCGAGGCTATACTGACTTATTTCGGGACGATGATACAAGGCTGGGCTGACCTCTCTGAGTTTAGCCCTACTGCATTTTGCGGGGCTTCCCTGCAAAATACTTGGTCCCTGTGGGCCCCCTTGGGTGCTTAAGGCAAGTTCAAGTATTAGTCGTTCCTCTAGTATAGAACGGCGGGATTGTACTGGTTCCCCAAGCGTCTTAAACAGACGCAGTACGAGTGAAGTATTGATAGAGAACCTACTCGGGTACTCGGAACGTCTTGGCCCAAGAGCGAGGTTCAAGGTCGCTGCTCTCTTCTTTCCAGCTAGCCAAAGACTCTGACTCATATGGCCCCCAGGTTATGGGGGGCTTACAGCTGAATGATGTCACAACAACTGACCCCATACTAGCACTGTCGGCAGACAATTCAGCCATCAGCCTCTCACTGTTCAATGCTCTCAAACAGCACACAACGAACATTCCTTTTGCTAACAAGCGCACACGATTCCCGTTGCATCCCTGCCCATCAACCATGTTGATTGCCAAGGGCATCTGTGCCCTGAACTTGAGGTGGAATGACAGGTGTCTAACCCATTACTTCCTGGTCCTTACCTAGGTCAACAAGGGGCAACAAGTTTTTCCTCACAGTTGTGTGCCAGTTCACCAAGTGGGTAGAGTGCCTCCCAGCATCCAACGACACTGCCCAAACTACAGCATACCTCCTGATGAATCACATCTTCTCCAGGTTTGGGCTACCGCTGAGAGTCAACTCAGACATAGGCACCCACTTCACAGCTGAGGTCATGCAGCAGATTTGGAAACTCCTGGGAGTACAAGCACAACTGCACATCAGTCACCATCCAATTTCTTCGGGCGAAGTGGAACGGACGAATCGGACGGAAAGAACTGGACGGGGTCTGGTACTACAGCTACTACAAGCCTCCTCAGACAACCTCTCATCGGCTATCAAATAAGTTTCTGCCACACTGGACTGGACCGCATGAGATTGTGGACAAACTCTCCCCTGCCGCATATCGGATCAAGCTGAGACGGGGACAGAAATAACCAGTTTTCAAATGGGTCCATCGTAACCAGATCAAGAGACATGTAGCTGCTGGCAGGGAAAGACAGGGGCTACTGCTAACTAGGCCCCGCTGTAGTTCTCAAAACGAAAGACGGTCCTAACCAGTCCAAGCATCTCCACCACTGATCCACTGTCTTTCTTCTTCCGTAGGACTCACACCCAAAAGGTGTACGTCTGACTCGACTCCCTAAATGTCTACCGGACACATTATCCCCAGGCAGCTGCACACTACAGTTGGGCAGGCGCCCGATGGACTGAGAATACCCTCGCTCATGCAGAAGCCAATATCAAACACATGCTCACTTTTCATTGCAGAAAATGACTGTCACCCAAGCAGAGCTAAGCAGACATAACAGGCGTAATAAATGATTCCTGGGGGCCTTGCTCGGAGCTGCTGCTGGAACCCTGTTCAATCTGGGAGTGACCAGCGTCAACTCTGTGAGCATATCTACCCTGAGGCAACATGTAAGGGAGATCCAGACTGAGAAGTTATTCTCTGTTATACAGAATGATGTTGCCCAAACTCAGCTCGTCACCACACTGACGTCTGACATGCTCCGTGAGGTGAGCTCCTCCATCGACAGCCTAGCCATGGGTAGAATTCCCCCGTATCTGGTGCCCCTGAGCCTAGTACAAACAGTGTTATCCTCTGTCACTACCCGTCCAACTGACCCTCTTCAAGCCCACCTTACCTACTCCCTGGGAGGTTCCATCCTGCTTCATGTCGACCCCGAGTAGAGCGAGATGGCATTTCTTCTGAATCTACCCATTATTCAATCTGACAACATTTACAGACTCAAAGACATTGTCAATGTTGAATTTTGGCAAGGAAACACTCACATCAGGATACACACCCCAGATATGGTAGCCTACCATGACAGTAACCCACAGTTATACCTGGCCCCAAACCTGCGCATGTGTACCCTGACCAAAGACATTCATTATCTCTGCCCCAACAAGCCCTTCCTTCGAGACAACACTGAAGGAATCTGCGGGTTACAACCCATGCAAAGAGAGACACTCTGCCCTGCCAAGTCTCGCTCACAAGTCACAGAAACGCAAGCAAAGATTGTGGGAAATCAGTGGCTCGTCAACACGCCCATCCGTACCGTCACACTAACCCATGACCAGCATGACACTGCCACCCGTGTCAGCCTGCCCAACCAGAGTATGTGGATTCAAGTGCCCAAAGGCGCCATCCTCCACCTCGGGGAACTGGCGCTGTACCACCTTCCAAGTGAAGATTACCAATCCGAGGTAGAAATTCCAGCCTTCTTCAAGGACCACAATCTCACCCTGGAACCTGAATTGGAACTGAGCATTGAGAAAGGGGGTTCCCAGATGATTGACATCACCCCAATCGACACAGCCCTCCAAGCACTGTCTCGGATGCCTGTCCAGAACACCTTTCCCGTCGCTCGATCCTGGACCTCTGCCGACATGGCACTTTGCCTTGCCACAGCAATCGGGTACACCCTAACTCTCAGCCTTGCCTTTGTCCTGTTTAACAGAGTCAACGGGGTGCAAAGGTCCATGAACAGGTGCACAGCTGCCCTTCCTCGAACCTTCAAAGGGAGCCACCGGAAAAGAGGGACCCAGGCGGAGACAATGCTGAACCTGACCAAGGTTAACACCCAAGCTGAGGATCCAAAGGCTGAGGAAAATTAGAAACCACCTGCCATCTGGCCTTCCTGATTCACCTGCCATCTGACCATCAGGATCCACCTGCCATCTGACAATCAGGATCCACCTGCCATCCGATCATACAGATCTGTCTTTTTCCAATATTGAAGCATTACGGTGGCGTTTGTTTAATAGGAGTTTTTTTTTGCAGTTCAGTAATAACTGAATGTCAGTCAATAAACCAAAGAGAGAGACCACTTTATGATGTTCATTCATCATGAGTTATAAGCTGAAATCATAAGTGAATCTGCAACTTCAAGCTTTTGATTCAGCAATGCACAAATGTTTGCTGTGAAACAATATTGCAATTGCTTAGAAACAAATTACTTTGAATTATTAAAAGGGTCAAGAGACTAAGTAAAGCAAACCTTGACCACAATTATGGTGGCATCGTGTGTGAGTTATTTTTTATTTTTTTTAGTTGATTCCATCTAAGGCTGTGGCTGAAGTCAGTTGTAGTTCTTGTGTTTCTCTTTTCTTCAGTGATGTTGATTGTTAACAGCAGATGTTCATCACTAATGTGCAATCATCATTTAATTAGTCACTTAATTATCTCATTAACTTTAACTCTTTGAGGACTTGGGAATTGACTTGAGACTTGCTTGTGACTTGAAAGGAATGACTTGGTTCCTCCTCTGGTGAAATCAGCTGCTGAGTTCATGGGTGGAATAAACATATGGCAGGACCTTTACTTTCCGACCCCTGGACTTTATACCTCTGCCAACCGCTGGGTCAAAATAACCCAACCGCTGGGTCAAAAACAACCCAACCGCAGGGTTTGTCCCTTTTTAACCCAGCGCTGGGTTATATTTAACCCAGCATTTTTAGAGTGTAGGATTTTGTAATTTGCGCCATACTCTTTCTGCAGCTCTGAGCTTAGAACGATGCGCATTGAGAACACCAAGGGGCAGAAGAGGTGGTACGAGCTGGCCTGGAAGACAAGGGGCAGACAGTGTCTAAACAAGACGTAAGAGTGGAGCGGAAGTATCAGTAGCACTGTTAACATCAAGAGATGATAACTGTTCAGGGGAAGGAAGCGAAGACGAAACCATAGCAGATAGCCGGGAGGGTGAGAGTGAGCATAGGTTACGTCGAAAAGTGACATGTGGAAGGGTATGTGTTGTAAATGGATTTTAAGAGGGTGGGTAATATAGGCTGAATGTGATTCAAAGGAGCTGTTGATACTCAGAAATAGTAAAGGATTAAATTTCTAATCATTAGAGCTAAGCAGACCAGTACCTCCACCTCTTCCAGTCAGACGGGGGGAGTGGGAAAAAGAGAAATGATTGGAGAGTGCTGCAGGAGTAGCAGTGTCCTCTGGTTTGATCCAGGTCTCTGTCAGGGCCATGAGGTTTAGTCTCAAATGAATACACTTACGAGCTGCTTTTAACTTCTGCTGATTGACTGCTTCTCTCAAAGAGTATTTCTTTACACTGTGTTTTGCTGGAATTGAGCGCTTTTAATTTGAAAAGTTCTGAAAGACATTCAAAAGAGTCTGTGGATCGCTAGACACACCTCTAAAATAGCCGTCATGGAATGTGTGGTATGAAAAGACTAACAGTGAACCATTGAAACGTAACAGTAGGCTACGTCAAATAATTATTACAATAAGTTAGGCTCCATTGTGTAACAAGCAAATTAAAATGATACATATTTATTATTCACAATATGGAAAGAGGAAATAAAACATAGTTCGTTAAGAGCATGACTCAAACATGCCATTAATGGGCTTATTCAAGTCCTCTTTTATTTTTTTAGTTATTTTTATCCATTCTGCATCTCCCACATATGTGTGTTTTAGCAAGGCGGTCTGTGTTGCAAGTTGGTGAATGAAGATACTTGCCAGGTTACATGTCACTACTCTGCTTTATTAATTTATCCAGTGTAAAACCCAGACACCGCCACACAAATGTGTTTTTTTGTTAATGACTGTCCTATTACAGGATTTAACACAGAATAACAGCTCACTACCAGTTACAAAAGACACTGTAACAGTCTGTCACAGACAATTCTATTTGCATTTTTCATCAATGGCACCAGTGCTGGTGGCGCGGCTGTTGGATGTGATTTTACCAATCCTCACTAGCTGTTGCCTATCTGTCAGAAAGCTGGTGACAGACAGAGCTAGGAACAGAGAGCTGGATTAGTTTGGTCTGGAGGAGTGTTGGGATGATGGTGTTGAAAGCAGAGCTAAAGTCCACAAACAGGATCCTCACATAAGTCCCTGTTTTGTCCAGATGTTGCAGCATGAAGTGCAGTCCCATGTTGACTAATAATGAGCGAGAGGTGTTTCTCCTCACACCAGTGTGTCAGAGTGTGCGCACCTTCTCTCTGTAGGCTGTCTAGTCATTGTCAGTGATCAGGCCGGCACAATTTACAAAATTATCTTTAAAATACAGTATCTGAAAATGGGACATTTCTTTTTTTCTTTCTCTTTTCTTATTTATATCTATAATGTTTTCTTTAACATTAGTTAATGTATTAGGTATAATGACCTAACAATAAGCAATATTGTAGGATAAATTAATGGTGTAATGTGATCTGTCATTTGTCACCATATCCTTATTGTGTGTCATAAATATTTAGCATTTATTACAAAAAAAAAAAGTTTTATTATTTATTCACTTATTTATTTATTTTTGCTGTAAATATAGGATAGTGTGGGACTTGGGATTTTTTCCCAAGGGATCAAAATTGCCCAAATATTACCACTAGGAGGAGTCATAATGCAAAATAAACACTCAGAAAACCTAAGCTTTCATGATAAACATTTTTGTATTTTTTGTCATTATAAGCTAGTGTAATAAAAACAGTTTTAAAAAATCATTAGAAACACTGGTTTAAACATTAGCCTACCTTTTGTATCCCTACGAGCTTTTTTTTATCTTCACCAGCTTGAAGAATTCATTTTATTGTGTGTAACATATCTGTCTGTATGGGTTCTGTGAATTGCTTCTTGTTAAGTTTTGACTCCACCCTGTAAAGCAGCAACACTATGAATGGCTGAGCTGTCAGGTTAACTGTAGAGTACTGTGAATGTTTTTCCTGAGCAAACCACTGCTCTGCTATTTTTGACAGCTGTAATAACTAACAGCTTGACCGCTAGCTGCTTTTGTGGATGTACAGATTTAAAAAGCATGATCTCATTTTAAAACTTCTCTACTGATGCCCTCAGCACTCTAGTGTTTCAGTGTAATTTTCATTCTGAAATTAACATGCACTGAGTGTGAAAAAACTTTAAATCTTCCTAGGTTATATCAGCCCTAGGTGAAGCACATATTAATGAATATTGTAAAATTAATTAAATATTGTAAATATTGTAACTATAAGGTTTAAAATAAATAAATAAATAAGCAGTTGTAATTAGATTGAATACATGATTGTGATTGATTGAAAAACTTGTTTGCCATGTAATGATTAGAATGATTATAGAAAGTGAGTGGTTAAGAAAATGTACAAGATGCACCCAGAAACAAAATGCATACTGTCAAGGCAAAACATTTCAAAACACCAAAGTAAAGTTTTTTTTATAGTTGATGTTAGCGTGTCATAGGTTAAAGAACATAAAATGCCAACTTGTTTAAGTTGGATGTAGTAAATCAGGGCCGTGTACAAGTTGGTGCCCTGGTGACTAAAGCCACTGTCCCACTCATCAGCTGAGGTGATTTCAGCCACTGCTGCTCAAATGCCTGTGCACATCCCTGATTTAAACAATTTAATACACATTTATACAACATACAAGCAAAAATGGCTGCCCACTGCTCCGGGTGTGTGTTCACTACTGTATGTGTGCACTTGGATGGGTGAAATGCAGAGCACAATTCAGAGTATGGGACACCACTTGGCCACACATCCTTTCCTTTCCTTTCCAAATGCAGGGGTGCAACTCTGGTCTAACAGGTGAGGGGGACCAAAACTGAGTGTTGGGTAATAGTTAGTGATCAACCGATACCGATACCAATTATTTGCATGTTTATGTGCCCGATAACCGATATGCAGAACCGATATTTATTTACTGTTATAAAGTAATATACTTCACTTTGGTTTTTCCTCCTTTCAGTCATGTTAAAAAAAGTGTTGAAAATGAGCAGTCTTTCATGTTAAATTTAATCTTCACATTACAACAATAAAATATCTGGAAAAATATCGGTAAATCGATATATCGGTCGATCTCTAGTAATAGTCAATTTTGCATTTCAGTTACAGCATTCATTTTAATATGCAATGGATTGTGTTATGTTATTAATAATAATTCCCATATATACTGTATATACAGTGCCCTCCATAAGTATTGGGAAAGTAATGACAAAATGCTTTGTTTGCTGTGTAGTCAAGACATCTGCAAATATGATTAAAAGATGAATGTGAGACAAAACTACAGAATGTCACATTTTATTATTAGCTGTTTCAACACATACTGGTTTTACCAAATAGAAAGGACAGCACTTTTAGAGTTCATCCCACTATTTGATGTGAGCATAAGTATTGGGACAGTTGAACTTAAGGCAGATGTAAAAGATATAAAGTTATTATTTAGTTGCAGAACCCTTGCATGCAATCAGAGCAGTGTCTAGACATCATCAGACTATTGGTCTCATCCTTTGAAATGCTTTTCCCCAGTCTCTAATGCAGCCAATTCCAACTGTTGCTTGTTTTGGGCAGTTTCTGCCTTAGGGTGCTTTCACACCTGGCCTGTTGTTTCGGAACCTGGCGCGTTTCCCCCCTTAGCTCGGTCTTCCATCTTTATTTGACCCTCTAACTCTAACACTTGCCCCTTTTAGGGTGCTTTCACACCTGGCCCGTTGTTTTGGAACCTGGCGCGTTCCCCCATTAGCTCGGTTCGTTTGGGCATTTGTGAACACGGCAATCGCGCCCGGATCCGCGCCAAAACAATCGGTCCGAGATCGCCTGAACGAGGTGGTCTCGGCTCGATTGAAAACGAACTCTGGAGCGGTTCGGTTGTAGCGACAAAGCAATCCGATCCAACGGACCAACGAACCAGGCTATAGCTATCACAATATATATATCACAAATGTGATGGGTAATTAAGTAAGTTCCGTGAAAAGCATTAGCTTTGTTGTTTTGCTGCACCCTCTTCAGCTGGTGAAATTCATATTCAATCGAATTCAAATCTGGAGATTGATTTGGGAAATCTATTTCTTTGTCCTGATAAACTCCTTGACTGAACTAGCAGTGTGTTTTGGGTCATTGTCCTGATGCAATATGAAGCACTTTCCACTACTGTCATCATACATTAAGTCATCATTAAAACTGAGAGGGCCTGTTCCAGAGACAGCCATGTATGCCCATGCCATGACACCACCTCCACCATGCTTTACAGATGAGGTTGTATGCTTGGGATCATTTGCAATTACCTTTTTCCTCCACACTTTTGCTTTCCCATCACTTAGCTAAAGGTTAATCCTTGTCTCATATACTGTGTTTCCCCTGCCAGCAGGGCCGGATTTACCTCTTTTCGTGACATAGGCAAAACAAATTTTTGGGCCCCCCCTCCCTATTAATATAATAGGCCAAATATTACCACCCAAGCAAACAAAAATATTTCTTAATCAGTGGAAACCGTTACAATTGTTTCTATTGCAATAAGCCCTTGCGTTCAGTCAATAAAAATCGAATGTAGGTTCTTAATTTGTTTGAGAATTCAAACAAATTGCATTTCATTCCATTAATAGGCGCGGTGACGTGGCCACATAACCACTTCGGGAGTGCATTATTTCTCTAATAATTTTAACGGCCTGGAGTATAATAGGCCTAATATTACCACCCAAGCGAACCAAAAAAAAAAACCTTAATCAGTGGAAACTGTTACAGTGTTATCTATAGCAATAAGCGCTTGCGTTCAGTCAATAAAAATTGAATGTAGTTCTAAATTTGTTTCAGAACTGAGAAAGACCATTCCATTAATAGGTGCAGCGTCGTGGCCACATAACTATTTTGGGAGTGCATTATTTCTCTAATAATTTTAACAGCCTGGAGTCACAACCACACATCAAGCCATTGTTCAGACATTTGATATGTTTCCGTCCATGTGTGTTGAACTAATTTTTTACGCACCTCATCCCAAACCTTCCATTACAAATCCTAAAATGTCATTTTAGAGCTAATAACGGGCTTGAGCTCTTGATATGTAAGCTAATGCAGTTATTAATGCAGCCTACATAAAAAGGGTTAAAGACAAGGAAATAGTTGGTCATTTTTTACCCTATTGTTTGTTATATTTATTTGCTCAATGTCTTCTGGGGTTTTGGTTCTTTTACTGTTGTAGACATCCCATAGTATAACAAAAATATTATATATCTCTTCATTGTGTTTGGGCCCCCTGTACGAGCGAGCATAGGCACGCATAGAATGCCTATGCGTTAATGCCCTGCCTGCTATTATATTAGGGGGCACGGCTAGAATTCGCGTGCTTTTCACCGCCGTATCAATATTAAAACGCCGTTTTCATAACGCCGCCAGGCGTTAAATAAGCGCCATTAGGCAATAAGTTAATGGCAGACGCCACCACGTGTTAAAATAACACCACACGCCGACTGACGTTAAGTTAACCCCGTATAACAAAAATATGATATATCTCTTCATTGTGTTTGGGCCCCCTGTACGAGCGAGCATAGGCACGCATAGAATGCCTATGCGTTAATGCCCTGCCTGCTATTATATTAGGGGGCACGGCTAGAATTCGCGTGCTTTTCACCGCCGTATCAATATTAAAACGCCGTTTTCATAACGCCGCCAGGCGTTAAATAAGCGCCGTTAGGCGATAAGTTAACGGCAGACGCCACCACCCGTTAAAATAACGCCACACGCCGACCGACGTTATGTTAACGCCTCACGCCACTTAAGATGCAGATTTATTTACTCATCTACATGGACACGCCTCTCATGGCTACGAGGAATCTAAGGCAAGTCGGAGCATCCAGTTTGCAAGAGCGCGAAGATGGTAAAAAATGTTTTGCAAAGTAAACACTGTATATGACTGTGAAGTGTAAATGCACATGAATTTTGTTCAATAAAATAAAACAAAACAAAATAATTTTGTATCTTAAGGTCTATGCAGGGCTTCCGGTGCAGCACCGGATGTAGTGTCTGGTGCGCTTTCCGATTATTAGGTCATTATTAATCTCTTTATCAGAGAGCAGCCAAGATGTCTGGAGTACCTAATCATTTTAGAAGACGTCTGAGTGGGATTAGGGATCGCATAAATGCCAAACTTGACAGTTTACTCGAATCACCACCTCCAGAGCATGGAGAACAAAGTCTTGTAGACAGGTAGGTAAGGAACGGCTGTAAAGTTATTTTAACGTTGGGCATTTCGGCCATTAGGCAATAAGTTAATGGCAGACGCCACCACGTGTTAAAATAACACCACACGCCGACTGACGTTAAGTTAACCCCACACGCCACTTAAGATGCAGATTTATTTGCTCATCTACATGGACACACCTCTCATGGCTACAAGGACTCTACGGCAAGTCGGAGCATCCAGTTTGCAAGAGGGCGAAGATGGCAAGGACAGCCCTAACAATTCTAGATATAGAGGAAAAAAATGCCCCTTTTGTCCCATAAAGTTATCACACGAGTCACAAATGATTACAATTTTGGAAATGATTTGATACAACAGTTCAATTAATGAGAATTTAATATTATTATTTTATTATTATTATATTAGGCCTACATATTGAGTATCATTTCAGTTTAAAAAAATAGTTGGGGATAGTTTCACAAAAATTTAAATTCTGTTTATTTACATTTACTCACCCGTTGTTTAAAACCTTATGTCTTTATTGCTTTTGAGGAACATAGGAAGATATTTTGAAGCATGCTGGTAACCAAGCTGTTTTAGTCTGTAAATATGTCGATTCAGATGCAGCTTCTGAAAAAACAAAGTATAGCAGGTGTAATTCTAAATTAAATATTTATTTTTAAAGCCACATTTTGTTTGCTTTTTGTCATTTTTTGCTTTTCTCATTTAACACAATTATATGACTTTAAAATATCTTTTGAGGGTACTTTTTCTTCCTTTTAAAAAACATAATAACATATGATAAACTGAAATGATACTCAAAAGTAGATACCTACATTTTTACAATAAAGCACTTACAAATACTAGATATAGGGAATATAGTAATCACACGACACAAATTATTGCAAATTTCGACATTTTTAAAACAGTTAAATAAATAAGAAATTTTATGGTAAGTCTTGGAATATATTGCAACATATATTTATAATCAGTGGTGGAAATGGACAAAATTCACTGGGGGACCTAGCT
>NW_015549798.1:20060-28977 GCF_001515605.1 Sinocyclocheilus anshuiensis
AATAAGTATCGGTTCAGGCACCGTTTAGGCACCGGAACCGTTTTAAAAGTATCGATTTGGCACCGGTATCGAAAAAAACCCAAACGATACCCAACCCTAATCAGCTGTGACTTTGTTTGAACTTTTCGTTTAAGAAATAGAGCACAATCAGACAACAGTGTTCCTGAAATGTAAGGCCTTATGTTAACTTTTGTATAAAATCCAAAATGTATAAAACTCTTGTAGGTAAATTCAATTTCACATTTGCAAACTCCCTTTAAAAAGCTGTCACTCCTCTTAGTTCATTGCGATCTCACAAACTTCCATTTTAATTAATGAGGCTCCCTACACTGCACACTGAATCTATTATTACATCTTCTCTACACTTTGTTTGTTATAATGAATGACAAAACTGCAGTCTGCTTTCACGACCTGAAGCGCACCGATAAGCATTTATTGGCTGCAGTCTGCAGACCAGTTGGAAATGAAACGCCGTCCTCCCTCGAAATTCACTCCCCGGACTCCGTCCCTTTAATCCAGGCTCAGACTGGCCATCGGGAGCACCCGGAGAATCAGTGTCACATGATCCTTCAGAAATAATTCTAATATGCTGATTTGCTGCTGAAAAAACCTTTATTATTATTATTATTACGCTGAAATTTTTTTCAGGTTTCTTTGTTGAATAGAAAGTTCAGAAGAACAGCATTTATCTGAAATAGAAATCTTTTGTAACATTATAAATGTCTTTATCATCACGTTTGATCAATTTAAAGCATCCTTGCTAAATAAAAGTAATAATTTCTAATAAAAAAAAATTATACTGACTCCAAGCTTTTGGTATAGTGCATGTATAATGCTACAAAAGCTTTTTATTTCAGATAAATGCAGATCTTTGGATGTCTCTATTCATCAAAAAATTCTGATGTACTCAACTGTTTTAAATATTGATAATAATAATAATAACAACAACAACAAATATGTTTCTTGAGCAGCAAATCAGCATATTAGAATGATTTCTGAAGATCATGTGACACTGAAGACTGGAGTAATGATGCTGAAAATTCATCTTTGATCACAGAAATAAATTAAATTTTAAAATATAATCCACTCGAAAGCAGTTATTTTAAATAGTAGTTTGTATAGACTATATACAGAAAAAGGGGCCAAAATCGCACCTTTTGGGGTACAACAGCTTGTCACTGGAGCAGTACTCTTAAAATGACATATCTGTTAAATTTTTTATCCCTAATAGTTAGCCTACAAATTAGTACCTTAAGGGTACAAATTACTACTCTAAGGTACTAATATGTTCCTATTAGGGGTTAAAAAGGTACAAAGATGTCCTTTTAAGAGTACTGTTACAGTGTCAAGCTGTTGTACCCCAAAAGGTACAATTTTGGCCCCTCTTTTTCTGTGTGGCCTGGATGAGTGTGAGATTTCCCGGCCTGAAATTGTAATAATCTCATTTACTATCCTAACTGCGTGAGTTTTTTCAGATTTGCCTTTGTTATCCATACTAATATAAAATATCTGGGGGGACGCTATTTTGTGTTTATTTTATTATTAAAGTTTTGTTTGAATGTTTGGAGGCGGGAACCGGTGAACATTCAAACAAAACTTTTAAAAAACTTTAAAAGTAATTTTTATAAACGTGCCTTATTAAAAAACATAACTGGTGTGCATTTTGAGACAAAATAAAGGCACTGATATATATTTTAAGATCAGTCACAGCAAGTTTCTTTCAGTTGAAACAGCTCAGGCTTAGATTTGAGTCTGGCATTAGGCTTAAGCCTTGTCTGTGAAACCGGGGGATAGTCATTTAAATGGTTGTTATAAAAACTTGTTTATATTCTACACAAATGTATAGGCCTAATTTATTTATAATTTGGCGATATGATTAGACGGTTTTATCTTCCTGAGGTAAATGTCACGTAACTAACACATTCTTCACAGGCTGTTATACTGATGATTTCCCTGGTTAAAACCACTTATAGGCACAGAAATTATGCGTGATTGTAAGTTGTACTTTATTTTCAACATATCCTCTGATGTACATTCATGTTATAACTTAAAGTGAAGAATTGTTCATTGTGCTCCGTGCTGCCATTGCCTGAGGCAGGTAATGCAAATCTATCCCAGACTACATTAGATGGAAACTTTTATTTGTTTTTTTCCAAATTTGTTCATAAAAAATGCTTTCAATTCAAGGATATAGAATTTAGTAGGTCGCAACTGAATTGTTCCTAGCAATAATTTTGATCAATTAAAATATATTTATATGTAACCACTGTCGTTGTCATCATACCACGGACATTACCTGAGATGGTAAAATCCACATGAAATCAAAATTTACAATATTTATTTTGTTAGCGTACATTGCTAGTCACCAATTAATCTGTGCAAGTTAATCATCTGAAAAAATGTGTTTGTTTTGGTAATCTTTAATCAAAATCTGATAATTTGCTTCCGCTCTGGAATGGCATGCCTTCTCTGATGACGTCAATTTGACAGCTTGGGCAGAATATGCTTAACAACGCGCCTCCAGTCATTAGTCTGCTGTGAGTGAGAGATGAGAGGAGGAGCGCAAAAACAAAACCCCGCCCTCTACTCAATATTCCGTTTCAGTTGGAAATACGCCACCACACTGAAATCCAGTCGGCAGCAACTTCCGGTTCACGCGGACTTTAAAGTAAATATGTCAGCAAACTGTGCTCTTTCAAGGATGTGCATTTAATGCATGGCCAAAGTAAGAACATAATCTAAGTGTTTAAAACATGCAAAGTAGGATTGCCAACTGTCCCCGTATTTAAGCAACATTACATATTAAATCCATACAGAAAGCAGTTTATGTCACGCCCAGTTTAGGGAGCTAAAGTTTCTATTTACAATGTTTGCAGCTTTGAGCAGTGTAGCTAATTACAGACATGCCCATTGAACCGATGAACTGAGATGAGTGACATTATACACAGGCTAAACAACAGCACAAATATTTTGACTGTCCCTTATACTGGGCTGCTTATACTTTATCATAAGTATAATTATATAATTATGAAAATATTACAATATTTTTAGTCAGTTTATAATGTAATACATTTCTCATAATGTAATAATTGTTATTACATTATGAGCTCAAGATTTGCCACCACACTGAAATCCAGTCGGCAGCAACTTCCGCGGTTCATGCGGACCTTAAAGTATATATGTCAGCAAACTGCGCTCTTTCATGGATGTGCATTTAATGCATGGCCAAAGTAAGAACATAATCTAAGTGTTTAAAACATGCAAAGTAGGATTGCCAACTGTCCCCGTATTTAAGCAACATTACATATTAAATCCATACAGAAAGCAGTTTATGTCACGCCCAGTTTAGGGAGCTAAAGTTTCTATTTACAATGTTTGCAGCTTTGAGCAGTGTAGCTAATTACAGACATGCCCATTGAACCGATGAACTGAGATGAGTGACATTATACACAGGCTAAACAACAGCACAAATATTTTGACTGTCCCTTATACTGGGCTGCTTATACTTTATCATAAGTATAATTATATAATTATGAAAATATTACAATATTTTTAGTCAGTTTATAATGTAATACATTTCTCATAATGTAATAATTGTTATTACATTATGAGCTCAAGATTTTATTACATTTTGACGAAATTATTACATTATGAACATTTTAGTACAATAATAATGTAATACTTATTACATTATGTGCAGTTTTTACATTATGTGCAGTTATTACATTATGAGTTGCTACATAGCGTGTGGCGTTAACGTAACGTCGGTCGGTGTGTGGAGTTATTTTAACGTGTGGTGGCATCTGCCGTTAACTTATTATGGAAAGCCATACGGGTCACAATTCGCCATTAACCAGACGCCTGGTGTAAAATATGGCGTTTTTTAGTACAGACGGCGTAAATTGCGGCGTTTTCACAGCAGAACCGCCGTTAATGTCGGCGTTTATTTATCGAAAGCCAAATGGTTCAGAATTCACGTGCTTTTCACCACCATATCAATATTAAAACGCTGTTTTCATAATGCCACCAGGCGTTAAATAAGCGCCGTGTGGCGTTCCATACTACACATACTGAAGCGCTCGTGACGCTTGCTGTGATATTAACGTCTGCCGTCTCACTAAACGAGTACATAAATACGTGAACAGCATCTCCACAACTGCTCTGAGAGTCACTTATGAGCATTTGACCGTTTCATTTGTGTAAAACTCCTTTTACAGAACCTAAGAAATGTAAAGGTATTCACGGCAATCCGTCAAAATAAAAGTTCGGTTTACCCTGAAGTCATTGTGGCAGAAATAGCCTAGATTACTATTGTTCAGTAGAATGTGTGTAATAGGCTATAATTAATTATTGTAATGATTAAAACCTTATTTTTTAAGGGATAATCATACAATATTTCTTCAATGTTTTTAATTGTAATTTTAAATCCCCTTTATTTAAAAAAAAAAAGTTTACTTTTCATTAATTAAAATATAAATTAAATTAATGTTTTGTGCCTTAAAAATTGTAAATACACAACACAGAATTTCTGAGGGAAAAAAATCATAGGGCTATTGTAAGAATAAATTAAACTTGCTTTTATGCTTTCAAATAATTATACATGCTAAAACACAGAATTTGGTTACAATAAAACATAAGGTTGGAAAAAATAAAACATTTCATAGGGCCCTAAACATGAAATTTTTGTTAAACTTTTAATAAATTGATGTTAAATTGCTTAAGTTTCATGATTTTAATTAATTAGACATGCTTTTTGCTTAATACAATTTAATTTAACCATTAAAAAGGAGTCCAAAAAATGTAAACAGAACCCCCCCCCCCCCCCCCCAAAACACTGTAGGCCTATATAGATAGATAGATAGAAATGATTATTAATAACATTTTTAAGGAAAAAAGAAAAAAGTGAATGTTTTCATTCTTTTTGACTCACGCCCATCCCTCCCTTCTGAAAAAAAAGCAATAGAAACCATCACAGAATTTGTAATGGTTTTACTGGTTATAATGGGACTTGTATTGGTTTTAATGGAAACTATAATGGTCCCTGTGGGTTTCTACTGGTAATTGGTCACCTTCTATTGGCGGCTTGTTAAAACCAATAAATCCTAATGGAATATGCCCTATGTGCCAAAACACAGAAAACTTTTTTTTTTTTTTTTTAATGGTTTACATTTTTCAATGTTTCTCCTTTCAGCAGGGCTGGGAATTGCCATTGCCCAAATGTTCGAACTGAGTCATGCGGTGCAATGCTGTGAGTCAAGTGTGATTTGTTGGTGATATCTGTCAAAGAGCAGATGGTGTTCATATTTTTTTTAAAACATCACTGACAATGCTTTAATTTGTCACTGATTTCCTGGGTACTCTTGGCCAGTTATCTATATGATGTTTATGTTAAATATCCAGAGTCAATACACCGATGAAGCGCGGAGCAGTAGAATTCCTGCCTTGTTTGGATTTCCCTGCAAACGTCAGTTTGAAAAGAGAAAGCGCAGCTGCTTCGCTCCGCCCCGTGACTGGGGCGAAGCAAAGAGCGTTTGTCCCGTTATATCAGTGCGCCCAGAGGCTTAAACCCAGAGAAACTAGAATGCTTGAAAGACAAGGGGGAAAGTTCCGTTTCCTCCCGTCAAATTGTGAGGAAAATGGCGAGTCTGTGGAGACTTGCGACTGAATAAGGAGAAGGGTTATGTGAATGGAGTATATCTTTGTAGTGAGGTGAGGAAACATTCTGTCTTCAGTGGAGTATGGCACAACGCGAGCCTTCGTTGCATGGAAAAGGAAGCGTCAACTTTATAGACGTTTCAGCGTGACGCGTTTTCACTTCACTAATGTGGATTGTACGCGCCCTGGGCAGCTACCGAAAAAGCTGTCTTCATCGAGCAAGACAGAAGTGACCAGCGAGCTTCAATATCATTTGGATGAGTTTAACCGATGCATATTCTGATCGATACATCTGAAATATGTTTACCTCACGTATAACGGGACAACACTCACCTTCGGGTCGCGCAACGTGTACGCGAACGCACTTTGCAGATGTTAGATAATCACAGTCGTCAGTCATTTGACTCCAGCATGCACATGTCTGTTTGAGGGATTGTTGCGTATGAGTGATTTGCTGTACTGACTGCGCGATGGCCCTCAGGTCCAGAAGACCATTGGTGAGCGTCATCGTGGGGGTTTTTCTTGGCTTCACAGCCGCATCGTGGCTGGTTGTGCCCAGAGTTGTGGAGATTAGTGTGAAGAACAGAAGGTCTTCAGTGTGTACATACTACAGTAGCGGCAGGGCTCAGGCTAAAGTTTCAGACACCGCCCACAGTACCTCATCTACCATTGGCAGACACGAGCATCTGCAGCCACTCTTCTCCAGCCAGGAAGGCAGTGATGAAGGTGAAGAGCATCTTTATAGGACAGGGAACAGTGATGGAACTGGTCCTGTACCTCCAGCTAGTTTCTTGTATGTGGGGGTCATGACAGCTCAGAAGTATTTGGCCTCCAGGGCTGTGGCTGCCTACAGGACATGGACCCCCAACATCCCTGGGCGGGTGGAGTTCTTCTCCAGTGAGGGCTCTGAGAAGGTGCCCCTGCCAATTCCAATGCCCGTCATCCCGCTGACAGGAGTGGATGATTCATACCCTCCGCAGAAGAAATCTTTCATGATGCTGAAGTACATGCATGACCATTATTTGGATAAATACGAGTGGTTTATGAGGGCTGATGACGATGTCTACATTAGAGGTGAATAATAGGGGTATGATTAAAAAGGGGACCTTGTTGAAACATTTTGATGAATAGTAGAGCTTGAAAAATATTTCTACGACCAACAGCCTTTGAAATTTTGGCAATAAGTTAAACGGCCTTTTCCTGGAAAATTAGAGAAAGTACAACGTTTTGGAAGCCTGTTGTAGGACCATCGAGTTTTTTTGCTTTGTCAATTTGCGTTTGCATTGTGCATGTTATTTTCTTGACAGTTGAGCTTCCACCAATTACTTATCACTGTAATGCATCCAGACATTTTACTCTAAACACTTAATTTAAATAACTATTTTTATATATTAGTGTAATGACCCTAGTAAAAAAAAAAACCTATGCCATAATTGATTCAAAATACATTTATTTCATACTAAGTAGACTTCAAATCTATTAACATATGTATTGACATATCATTTTATTTGGAGTATTTCTTAATTGCATAATGCACATTTCTTAATATTATGCTTAAAATGTGTTTTAATATCACTATTAATAAGGCTTATATGATCTCTGTATAATATGAGTCTTTACATGCAAGTGCACCTGAAGTATACTTGCAATAGTTCCACTTTAGCATAATCAAATATAGTTATATAGTTGGACTTACTTTAGCACTATTAAAGTGAATTAAGCACAAGTTTAGTTGTTCCAATTTAGCAGACTTTAAGTATACCAGTTTAGTGTACCAAAAACTACAATTGCAGGCTATTTTTATTAAGCACATAAATATGTATTTTGTAGTATAAATAACTGTATTTCAAATATATTTTAGTATTTTTGTTCACTAGGGCAGAATTGGAGGGTAAATAAAAATAACTTTTCTGTCAACACAAATACATTGGTCAGTCAACAAATTTGGTGTCAGTCCCTTTTTCCCCCATCAAAACGGTTTTGCACAAAGATATGAATAGTACTTTTGAAGAATACATTTCATGCAAAAAATACATGATAAATCAGTGTCAGTAGCAAATTATTTTACATGGAGCAGGTGAGGTAACCTAATGTACTACCTATATTGTATATTTCATTTTATGAAAAATGTTACATTAAAAAGTACATTATTAAATGTCAATATAATATGTGTAAGCACATTAGTCATCAATTACTCACCATGCAGAATTGATATAAATGGCAAAGAATTGTTTGATGTTCTGTTTCTCTTAATCTCATTGTTTTCTCTAATCACTCTGCCTCCTGTAGGTGAGAAGTTGGAATTGTTTCTTCGCTCTCTCAACAGCAGTAAACCACTGTATCTGGGTCAGACAGGTCTTGGTACCACAGAGGAGCTGGGTAAACTGGCCCTGGAGCCTGGAGAGAACTTCTGTATGGGTGGTCCAGGGATGATCTTCAGCCGAGAAGTTCTCCGCAGGATGGTGCCACACATCGGGTCCTGTCTTAGAGAGATGTATACTACTCATGAAGATGTGGAGATAGGACGCTGCGTCAGGCGTTTTGGAGGGACCCAATGTGTCTGGTCATACGAGGTAATGCTGGTTAACATCCTCCTGTGGCATTTGGGTTGAATGGGTTGAAGTGCACACTCTTATGGCGCTTTTCCACTGCATGGTACGGCACGGTACGGCTCGCTTCCGGTTACTTTTTGGGGATTTTCCAGCCAAGCCGAGTCGTACCACGCAGTGGAAAAGCGCCATTAGAGTCTGTAGTGTTCAGGTTTGTCTTAACCTCTTATTATATTTGCTGTTTTGCTTCAAATTAAAAGAACATTATTACATTATATTTCTTGCACCATTACATTTTAGGCACAAATATGTGCTGGTCAGGATCATATTTGTTGTTACATGCACCATTGTAATGTGACTAGATGTCTTTTCTAAATCAGTTGTCAGATTATTGTCTTCCATCTGTCGTTTTAGCCGACACTGCATGTACACATAGTGCTGTGCTGATGGAATAGTTGTGCCTTTCTGTAATTTTGGTGTTTTTTTAACATGCTATGTGTAATTTATTTTGACTGTACGAAAGCATAAAAAACATAATGTTTGTAGATATTTAGGAAACATGCTAAATTCACATATTTGTTTCTCAGAAAAACAATGCTACAGCTGCCATTCTACTTTGAAATATGCCTTTCGTTTTATTTTGGTCTGTGATTTATGGGATCATATTCCTGCCAAATGTATTGCAGTCACGGATAAAAAAATAACAAGCGTGA
>NW_015549798.1:29186-29960 GCF_001515605.1 Sinocyclocheilus anshuiensis
TATGCGTTTTAAATATGGGATAATTTTCCTGCCAAATGTATTGCAGTGTATTGTAAAAAAACAACAAGCGTGAAACCAAAATTTTAAAACGCAAGTAAAATTATATTGCACAAAATGTAAAAATGAAAGCAAAGTTTTCAGAATAGCAAACAATGGTCACGGATCAAAAAATAATAAGTGTAAATCAAAAATGTAATAACGCATTTAAAAAAAAATAAGCACGAATCAAAACTTTAAACACATTTAAAATCATATTGCACAACACTGAAATATTAATGCAAAATTATCCGAATTGCACACAAAATCATGTTTTCTTTGATTATATTTCTCTGTTTTTTGTGCTCTCAGACATTTTCTGTACATATTTTTATTTTTTGTATGCTTATGTTGTTTTTCCCTTTGCTCTTTATTCCACGTTCTGCGCTTCTTCTTCCAAATGTTGCGGTTAGAGTTTCATGTAAATCAGGGAGGGCTAAAACATCATCATTGGTCCACTAGTTCTAGATTGACAGCTCCTCCTCTAGCCAATCAGTCGAAGAGGGGCGGTGACGTCACTCAATGCCTGTGTTTTGCGTTGTTTATGGATGCTCAAATCGACCAAACCGAGAAACCACAAGGAGCTTTTATCGTGTATGAAAATGTGTTGTTCATAAGGGGGAAAAAGTCAAGAAATTGACTGAAAAACGCAGGAAAAAGGAAAAAGTAAACCTGCGTCTGCGGTCGGGAGGAGCGGAGCCGGATAATGCTCGTGTGTGCAAATGATTAATGATTAAT
>NW_015549798.1:31141-47533 GCF_001515605.1 Sinocyclocheilus anshuiensis
AATTTAAAAACGCAAGTAAAATTATATTGCACAAAATTTAAAAATGAAAGAAGTTTTCAGAATAGCAAACAATGGTCACGGATCAAAAAATAATGAGTGTAAATCAAAAATGTAATAACGCATTTAAAAAAAAATAAGCACGAATCAAAACTTTAAACACATTTAAAATCATATTGCACAACACTGAAATATTAATGCAAAATTATCCGAATTGCACACAAAATCATGTTTTCTTTGATTATATTTCTCTGTTTTTTGTGCTCTCAGACATTTTCTGTACATATTTTTATTTTTTGTATGCTTATGTTGTTTTTACCTTTGCTCTTTATTCCACGTTCTGCGCTTCTTCTTCCAAATGTTGCGGTTAGAGTTTCATGTAAATCAGAGAGGGCTAAAACATCATCATTGGTCCACTAGTTCTAGATTGACAGCTCCTCCTCAGCCAATCAGTCGAAGAGGGGCGGTGACGTCACTCTAACGCGCCTCATTACTGCCGATGCTCCGTGTTCTGTTCACTTGTACAGGTGAAAATGGACAACTGTCAGCTGGGAAACATCTTTCCATACAGGACACCGTTATATGTGTCTGTCTGTCACTGCTGTACGCCTACAAGACTTATAATCAGTCAGGTAAAGGCGAGCCAAGCACATCAGTCACTTCGCGAGGCTGGTGCATTTAGTGGCTGATCCCTTTTGCGATGTGACCGGAGGCGAATAAATACAGGTGAATATAACCACGACTGGTCGCTAGAACGGCTCATTTAATGTTAACGGATCGCCAGGTAGGCGTACAGCAGTGACAGACAGACACATATAACGGTGTCCTGTATGGAAAGATGTTTCCCAGCTGACAGTTGTCCATTTTCACCTGTACAAGTGAACAGAACACTGAGCATCAGAAGTAATGAGGTGACGTCACCGCCCCTCTTCATCTGATTAGCTGAGGAGGAGCTGTCAATCTAGAACTAGTGGACCAATGATGATGTTTTAGCCCTCACTGATTTACATGAAACTCTAACTGCAACATTTGGAAGAAGAAGCGCAGAACGTGGAATAAAGAGCATACAAAAAAACAGCATAAGCATACAAAAACTAAAAATATGTGCAGAAAATGTCTGAGAGCACAAAAAACAGAGAAATATAACCAAGGAAAACATAATTTTGTGTGCAATTCGGATAATTTTGCATTAATATTACAGTTTTGTGCAATATGATTTTAAATGTGTTTAAAGTTTTGATTCTTACTTATTATTTTTTTTAATGCGTTATTACATTTTTGATTGACGCTTATTATTTTTTGATCCGTGACCATTGTTTGCTATTCTGAAAACTTTGCTTTCATTTTAAAATTTTGTGCAATATAATTGTACTTGCGTTTTAAAATTTTGGTTTTACGCTTGTTATTTTTTTTTATCCGTGACTGCAATACATTTGGCAGGAAAATTATCCCATAGTGATTTGGCCCACTGCCAATTTACCCAATACTAGTTTGACACACCGGGTTGCCAGTTGGTGGAAAACACAGCGTATTGCAGCTGTGGAAGCCAGCAAATCAGCAGGTGTGTCTGAGCAAATGATGTCACTCTGACTGCACAACCATGGCTTTGAAGTAGAGGTCTACACGAAGGACCCGAGACCCGGGACCCGGGACCCGGGACCCGACCCGGGATCCATACGGGTTCGGGGCTATATTTTAAATGGTCAGCCGGGTCCGGGTCCGGGTCGGGTCCCAATCTATTACTTCGGGTCCCGGGTCTGTTTAACATTGTGTGTAATACCCGAGTCGATCGGACTCTGAACACCCGGCCGTTATCAGAGTCAGTCAGCGCTGTGTGTGTGTTGTTTTGTAACTTTCAACTTGTAAAATTAGGATGAGAAAAGTGTGAGTCGGTAATTTGAAATAAGGTGCGGGGAAAACAAACAAACACGAGCGACGTCATCAGAAGCAGGGTGGGCGGAGTTAATGCACACGCACGGTGATAATGGATACCTTCATGAGTGATGTGAGTTATTATTGATTATTTTTTAAAATAATATTATGAATGAACCGTCTTGTTGTTATAGCTAAAATTTTTGCTCAGACTCGGCTCAGAGAGCACAGAGATGATAGCAAATAACTATCACATGACTAGCTAAGAGCAAAGCATTGTGACAGATTTGTAATCTGCATTCGCTTTTTTTTTGTTGTTGTTGTTGTTGTTAAATCATCCTCAAATCTGAAACATAATTTCTTTACACCTATTTACACTTGTGGCATTGTATTTATAGGTGTCATAGGCACGTTTATTATTATTATTTTTAATGATAAAAAGATGTTATTCAAAAATCCATTCCACAATACTTCTGTTTCTGTAACTTCCAAATTTTTTTATTTGTAAAAATTCTGAAAACTCTGTAAATAAAGCTCCAAGTGTCTTTTCAAAAGATGCCACAATTGTGCACATATTCCAAAAGATAAGTAAAAGACTACCATTTGAGCTGAGGTATGAAATTTCATGATTTGAGCTCAAAACAGGGGTGCAATTTACTGTAGGTGGATAATTCTAACTATAGCTAGCAGATAGCTTGGCAAGCCCCTTACTGCCCTAGTAAAAAAGTAATATTTAAAATAAATATTTCATGCTAAGTATAGTTCAAATCTATAAACATATTTATTTACTGACAGATAAAGGGTGGGGGGGAGGGGGCGCTAATGTCTATCAGCCATTGGCGATGGACGATGACATTGTCTATCGACCCAACCTTATTTACTTGGCATATTACTTGTGCACAATGCACTTTTCTTAATATAAAACTAAAATGTGTTTTAATAATGTTACATTTTTATGAGGATTGTATGATCTCTGAATAATATCAGACTTTAAATGGAAAATATTTATAATGCGCAGCTGCTCATCAGGAAATTGTCTCTGTGCTGGTTGCTAGTATATAAAGCAAATCACTGCAAATTGTAAATTATGTTATTTCACAGTTTTATATTTTTGTTTATATCATCACAAAATGTAAACTATATTATTGCAGTTGGCCTCATGCAGGCTCTGAGCCTGAATGGTCCCGTGGACCAAGACAGCACAGGGTTTGCACTTTATACAGATACAGAGAGATCCTACAGATCCTAATCACTTTTCCATTGCGCTGCAACCAGTAAGATTCACGCTTTTGGCCACATGCCTGGAGCCGCTGCTGTCTCTTGCTGTAGGCTGGTACTGATATAAGGCTTGATGATCACAGCAGCATTGGTGCGTCAGGGGTCGCTAGAGCCTGACGGGTCCCTCTGAGTGATTGTTTATCATGCAGCTCAGGTCAGGAACTGACACAGCATTATTATGTCACTGATTCATTGAGTTGCAGTTAAACGTATTCAGCACCTCTGAGACACAAACACTGACACACAGCACAAACTCGCATCATTACTTAAGTACTCTACTGTTACCAGATGGTAATGCATTGGTATATAATGATTAAAATATTCATGTGACATATTTATGCATGAATGCTTTTCATGAAGATTTTGTTTAAAAATAAATAAAAATTAAAGTAATTCTGATGCCACTGTATGATCGATCATAGGCTCTGGCTAAGAGAGTGAGATGTGTTTGTGCCGCATAATGCTTCAATGCAGAATTCCTCCCTGAAGACCTTCACTCCAGAAACCTGATGTTGTGTGGGTTGAACTGTACCCACAAAATGTTTACACTGAGCAAAACAAATACGAATATTTAGAGTAAAAACTGATACATGGGATTGAGTTTCTCACATTTTTGAGAAATCTGTTTATATTTTGGGCAGTGACATCAAGAGAAGTGAAAGGTGTGTTGAACAGAATTTACACTGAGACACCAGTATAGATAAATTACTTAAAACATGTTACTGGTCTTACTGTGCAAGGTTAATCAGTTTGTATTGTAAGCCATGGAATAAAAATTAAAAAAAGGTAAATTTGAGTTTATATTTAAAAATTCTGACTTTATTATCGCAATTCCAAGATTATATCTCACAACTGGTCATTCTCTCTTTTCCCCTTTGGCTTAGAATCATGAGTTTATATCCCACACTTCTGTTTTTTTTCCCCACAGAATTGACAAACATGCTGTTGTTTAGTTAAATTGAGTTATAAAGTCCGAACTAGGAGATATAAACCTGCATTTGTGATATTGCAAGATAAAATAGGTAAATGTTATGTAAAATGTTATAGGTTTAAATAGTATTTCATACTGTAACTGTGTAGGGCTAATGCAATATGTCCCCTATGAACTGCATATGTGAATATTTTGTAGACCTATTGTTTAAATCAAATTTATGCTTTAAAAAGAGAATAATCATAGCAGGTTTCATCCATAGTCTGCCTGTTTAAGCATCAAATGGCGTCTTTTATGACAGTAGCCCATTCTATAAAAATTATTTGCATTCTGATTCTGACATCTAAAGGCACAAAAATACTTTTTTCCCCCTTTTATTCCATGGATTTTACCCATTTCCCTTCACTTGTTACCAGTATTTTTTCTGCCACCACTATGCGCGTGCAGCTACAAGTGGTGTAACTGTGACGTCTACTCCAAATTGTTCTATATCTGCATTTGATAGTGGATTTTGTGAATCCATAACACGCCAGACCTGCAAAACAGATCCCAAAGTGCAGTTGTGTTGTGTTGACAAATTTATATTTTGTAAAATTGTCCCCCAACCCCTTGGCATTCCCCCAACCACTCGCAACCCCTTGGTTCACATAGACTAAATGACATATTTTGGCTTCAAAAAGTGTTTACCTACGTATAATAATGTTGTACTCACAATAATCATGGAGCTTAATTATAAAATGTAAAAATATATAGTTTATGTCTTTTGGAAGTTGCATTTAAAATCCATTTGGCTAAAAAATCTTACAGGCCATTGCCCCCTCCTTTTTATATTGGAACGAGGCCTCAGGGAATATGCTTTAGTATGATGGAAATTGTCATCTGTAAAATGACTGCATATTTCCATTAGATTACGTCAGTAAAATATATTCACATATGATACATCTTTGTTGCTACAGTGTATATATCAGGGTTGTTTAATTAAGGTTACAATAGGTCCAGTCTCTATTTCATATCCCAGTGGAGGTCTGGACAGTACTTTTTTCGAATAATTGTACATTTCCATATGAACAGCAGTAGTACTTTGGGGCCAAAGCAGTGTGGTATCTGAGAATGTTTCTCTTAAATATTTAATCAGTTCAGCCAAAGTGGGTATTTAAATATAAGATCAGAAGTGTCAGACTATTAGCCTATTGTTTTTGACAGATATCTACAGACACTATTGGAAGAGAGCTGAACTGGATGATGACATCACTGTTTATCAATATTGTGATATCGCGATAGCAAAACTGTCTCGATATTATCATGGTCGCATGATGATATGAAGCATCTCGGTTATGTATGTAACCCTCGTTCCCTGAAGGAGGGAACGTAGATGTCACGTCGATGACCGACAAAATTGGGGATCCCTACCAAAGCGCCACAGATGTTGCCCCTTCCAGTTTCCTGTGCGAGCCCCCTTCACCCCTTTTAGGTGTAGGCCGGGGCTCACAACAAGAAGACCAGTCACTGTTGTCGTAGCACTACCCACTCAGTGAGATTGGATAACACTGGGAAAACGTACCCATACCAGTTGGAGCAGGAACGCTGCAGAAGCCCCATACTTCCCGAAGAAGGTTTCGGAAGCACTTACACATATGAACAACCGTTTAGGTGCATATGGAAGATTAGAGGTGATTATAACCCTCTATCATCAATGAACTGACTTTAGCTGGAAAATGTTATTGTCCTCTTGCATTATTGACAAAGTATTTTCCTGTTGACACTGTAAAGCTGCTTTGACACAATCAGTATTGTATAAAGCGCTATATAAATGAAGGTGACTTGACTTGACTTAAAGAGTTTACAGTATTATAGAAACAGTTCAGTTACGTACATCAGCTATAGTCACTTTCAAATTGGGCTTTTGTTTTGTCACCTGATCCACAGTCTCTGTCATTTTCACCACGTTCTAGGTATGTATAGCACATAAGGCTTACTGAAAAAATATGGGGGTTCAGGGTTGTCCCCTTAAGAGAAAATTAAAAAAATGTAATCTGAGAAGACCACACACATATATATATATATATATATATACAGTATATATATATATATATATATATATAACACTGGGAAAACGTACCCGTTCCACTTGGAACAGGAACGTTGCGGAAGCCCCATCCTTCCCGAAGGAGGTTTCAGAACACGTACGCATATAGATAACTGTTTAGGTGCATATGGAAGATTTAGAGGTGGTTATAACCCTCTTAAGGAATGGCAGAGAAGTCTGCCGGGGAAACACTGGCTTTAAGCTATACCGTGGAGAATACACATATGGGATCCACTTAGGTCACTACATATGGCACCCAGCCCTTTACTGGCTCTCATGGATTCATCGAGTGAGGACCTGGGGCCAGATGCTCTGCCACATCTGGCTGCTGAGGGTGATGGAGGAGCTCGACAGGGTCTACAATATGGACACTCTGGAGCAGTTTAGGAAGCCGACACTAAGCCGGGGCCTCTCGGTGCCTCTATCCGTTTGAGGTGAGAACACAGGAGCTATAGAATCTAACAAATGTGTTGGGGGTCGCCCAGCCCCAGCTCTATAAATATCTGTCAGCGAAGCGTCATGTGCCAGTGCCCAGTAGGATGCAACACTCCTAGTAGAGTGAGCTAGCAACCAGCGGGCAGGGCACACCCTGCGCCTGATAATCAAGGGTGATGGCATCCACTATCCAGTGGGCCATCCGCTGCTTGGCTACGGCATTCCTCTTCTGCCAGCCTCCATAACAGACAAAGAGCTGATCTGAGGTTCTGAAGCTTTGTGTCTGGTCCACGTACCAAGGCACGGATGGGACAGAGCAAAGCTAGGGCTGGGTCTGCCTCCTCTGGGGGCCGCGCTTGCAGGTTCACTCCCTGAGACCGAAAATGCGTGCAGGTCCCCTACCCTCTTGATGGAGGCCAATGCAGCCAGTGCTCTAAGCACCAGACTCAGGACCTAAGAGGGTATAGAGGGAGGCAGAGGAGGATTCAACCTTCTTGCCCCCCTAAGGAACCCGATGACCAGGTCATGCTTCCCTACTGACTTCCCTTCCACGGGATTAGCAGCAATCACAGCAACAAAGAGTTTAAGGGTGGAGGGAGACAGCCTTCGCTCCAACTTTTGCTGCAAAAAGGAAAGCACAACTCTGATCGGGCATCTCCGGGGCATTCTCGGTGAGAAGAACACCACTCGACAAATAGGTTCCACTTCAAGATGTAAGCGTGTCTCGTAGACGGTGCTCGCGCCGAAGTAATGGTGTCTGCTACCTCTTGGGGTTGGTCACCTAGAACCTCCGCGTCCCGTCAGGGGACCAGACATGGAGGTTTCCAGAGGTCTGTGCCACAGGTTGCCCTGTCTCTGAGTCAGTAGATCCTTCCCCAGGTTTGGTTGGGCCAATAGGGTGCAACGAGCAAGACCTGCTCCTCGTCCTCCTTGACTTTGCACAGTGTCTGTGCGAGAAGGCTCACTGGAGGAAATGCATATTTGCGCAGGCCCCGCGGCCAGCTGTGTGCCAATGCATCCGTGCCGAGTGTTCCCTCGGTCAGGGAGTAGAAGAACAGGCAGTGAGAGGTTTCTGGAGAGGCAAACAGGTCTACCTGAGCGGCTCAGAAACGTCTCCAAATTAGCTGGACCGTCTGGGGATGGAGTCTCCATTCTCATGGGAGCGCAGCTCGTGACAGCTCGTCGGCCGTACAGTTGAGCAGGCCCGGAATGTGAACAGCACGAAGTGACCTCAGAAACTGTCAACTCCAAAGGAGGAGGTGGCGGGCAAGTTGCGCCATGCGACGGAAGAGCAGGCCACCTGCTCCAGGGGCACTCCTGCCCAAAGAAATGCAAGGTCTGACCATGAGGTGAAGGTTTGGCGGCAGGCCGGTGTAACTTGGACCCGGTGAGTACCATGCTGCCACGCCCACCTCGGGACTCGGCCATGAAACCAGTGCTGAAGCGGTCTCATATGTAGTAGCCCCAGCGGTGTAACTGCCGCTGCAACTGCCATATGCCGCAGGAGGCTCTGAAATTGTTTCAGTGGGACCGCTGTTCTGCCCTTGAATGAATTCAAGCAGTTCAGCACTGACCGTGCACGTTCCTCTGTGAGGCGTGCTGTCTGTTCGACTGAATCCAACTCCATACCAAGAAAAGCTCTTTTCCCAGTTGACCCGAAGACCCAACTGGCTGAGGTGCCGGAGCACCAGGTCCTTGTGCTCGCACAACTGATTCTGAGACTGTGCTAGTATAAGCCATTCGTCGAGATAGCTGAGGATGCGAACACCTTGCTCTCTGAGGGGACCAAGAGCCCCTTCCGCAACTTTCATGAAGATATGGGGGGACAGGGACAGCCTGAAGGGCAGGAACTTGTACTGATATGCACGTCTTTCAAACGCAAAAAGCAGAAATGGTCTGTGGTGCGGAAGGATCGACACATGAAGGTACATGTCCTTCAGGTTGATCGCTGCAAACCAATCAAGGGGACGGATGCACCCGAAGATGCGTTTCTGCATCAACATCTTAAACTGTAACCGGTGATAGGCACACGATCAAGACACACAGGTCCAAGACTGGTCACAACCCACCGCCTTTCTTGGGTACAATGAAGTAGGGGCTGTAAAACCCCGTCTTCATATCGGCTGGAGGGACAAGCTCTATCATGTCCTTCGCCAGTAGTACTGCGAACTTCGCACACAAGACATGAGCATCAGCCCCTGAACTTGGGGGGACGCCAGGCAAACTGAATTGCATAGCCGCAGGTCCGGATGGTCCGCAGGAGCCAGCGAGATGGGCTGGGCAGCGTTAGCCAGGTACCCAGATACCGTACAAGCGGAACCACCGACGTACCCGCAGTGGGGCAGTGAGGTGGAACGCAGGGACCCGGCTCGGGCAGCTCAGGGGCGGACCGAAGAGCCACCTTTATCAAGTCATCACCTTTATTTATATAGTGCTTTTAACAATACAGATTGTGTCAAAGCAACTTTACAGTATTAAATAGGAAAATAGTGTCAATAATGCAAAATGACAATAGTAAACAATCAATTTTCAGTTAAAGGCAGTTCATCATTGTATTCAGTGATGTCATCATCCAGCTCAGTTCAGTTTAAATAGTGTCTGTGCAATCAAGTCGACGATATCGCTGGATATTAAGTGTACCCAACTAAGCAAGCCAGAGGCGACAGTGGCAAGGAACCAAAACTCCATCAGTGGCAGAATGGAGAAAAAACCTTGGGAGAAACCACGCTCAGCCAGTTCTCCTCCGGCCAGACGAAACAGCAATTCAGTTCCAGGCTGCAGCAAAGTCACATTGTGCAGAGGACTCATCTGGTTCCTGTGGTATTGTCCCGGTGACCGTCTAGGAGACAAGGTCTTCACTGGGGATCTGTCTCTTGGGCTCATCTAGTTGTCCTGGTCTCCGCTGACATTCAGGGCTGTAGAGGTCATCTCTGGGTGCTGATCCACCATCTGATCTGGATACAGACTGGATCCGTATGCCATTCTTCTAACAATGTAGAAAGTACATCGGGTGTTATGGGAAATGTTCTTGGTTCCAGTTGCCTTATTTAATGCAGTCATATAAATGCCTTTAATGGATTTGAATATTAGAAATGTATTAGTGTGTTATGTGTAAGCCAGGTTAAAGAGATGGGTCTTTAATCTAAGGGGTGCACATAAGTGGTCTGCAGGTCCGCATGCACAACCAAAAATAAAAATGCGCTCTATAAACAATTTCTGACAGTGCATTTGCGTACCGAAATGGATGACAGCTGTTAATGCACAATTACCATTTTAGATCGACAAACTGTACTGTATAAGATTTCTATTCAAATTGAAAGCATAAATCTAGACTACCCGCTGCCGTTTTCAAAGCACAATGCAAAACTGTGACATTTCATTTGCTGACACTCTTCAATCGGCAGTGCTAAACCTGGAAGCGCATATACTTACTTGCCGGCAACCCACCAAAATAAAAGCCTGCTGATTTTAAGGTTGAAAATGATAAATTCATATTTAAAAAAGAAGTAAATATTAGCATTTTATTTTGAAGTTTACTATTAAACAATTGTATTTGTATTTAATAACTCCCTTTTTATTTTAAAATATAATAGCATTATCACACTTTATTATTTTGTTTATTTTATTAAAAAAACGAAATAAATAAAGTGCAATAATATTATCACTTTTGTTAATTTATTTTTTATAGTTATATTTAATGGGTCACACTTAGGCATGGGCCGGTATGAAATTTTGACGGTATGATAACCTTAAGCAAAAATATCACGGTTTCACAGTATTACAGTATTGTTGTTACAGCTCTAAAATGTGTTAATTTGAAATGTCTGGGTAAAAAAAACAAAAAACTGAACAATATATTTAGAGCAACATACAGAATATTTGGAACAGTAGTATTTGTTTATTTTTTCTTTGATTTGTTTCTGAAATGTGGGCTGTCATGCCTAGTCACACCAACCAAATCTCCAGGTTCTCTTATGAGAACCAGGCTGAAAAACGTATATGCACCCCTGTCGATATGATACCTCTTCATTCACTGCTACGAATTGATGGCGGTCAGATAAGTACGATTTGAACCATGCTAATGCACTTCCACTAATGCCAACAAAGTTTTCTAGTCTATGCAAAAGAATGTTGTGGTCAATAGTGTCGAACGCAGCGCTAAGATCCAGTAGCACTAATATAGCAATACAACCACGATCAGATGATAAGAGCAGGTCATTTGTATCTCTAATGAGAGCAGTCTCAGTACTATGATATGGATATCTTTCAGAACTTCCAGATCGTGACCACCCTCGTGCAGGTCCCTCAGTGCTTTAGCCGTAGTGTGTAAGGCGGAAGCCGCTTCGCCACAGGCCGCATAAGCATCGCCGGAGAGACCAGACGAGTACCTACTGGCCTGGGAGGGGAGGCACGTGACTTCCCTTGTACCGTTTTTTGACTGCTACACTGATTTAACCACTGACTGATACAGCAGTGCTGATCACTTGAGAATAATCACAGATACCTGTCATCATCCAATCACAGCCCCCCTCACGCAGTATACGTCAAGTAAATCAGAAATCGTGAACATAACTGTTCGAGGAAGGCTGCAAAATCCTCTGCCGGCTCGTCGCTCCCGCCCCACAGCAAGTGCCGCTCACGCTAATGCCAATTCCATCCGTGTTTTAACTTCAGTAAATCAGTCTTGGTGAATACAAACTACGTGATTATTTTTCATGAGTCCAACATCCCGCCACGCAAGAGACGTGATCAGTAAGGGAAGTCGTCTTTCACTATTGTAATGTGAGAAAAACTTTTTATATTTAACTAATAGCATAATTCTTAACCTTGGTCCTTATTCTTGAAACACAAAATGACCAATAAAAAGGTGTCAAGCACCAAAGGCAGCCCATATTAAATCTATAAGCTGTCTTTAATAAAAAAATTTTCATGAAATAATTTTCATGCATACTATATACAGTGGTGTGAAAAAGTGTTGGCCCCCTTCCTGATTTCTTATTTTTTGTCACACTTTAATGTTTCAGATCATCAAACAAATTTAAATATTAGTAAAAGATAACACAAGTGAACACAACATGCAGTTTTTAAATGAAGGTTTTTATTATTAAGGGAAAACAAAATCCAAAACTACATGGCCCTGTGTGAAAAAGTGTTTGCCCCCTAAACCTAATAACTGGTTGGGCCACCCTTAGCAGCAACAACTGCAATCAAGCGTTTGCGATAACTTCCAATAGATTACACTGAGGGTGATCTATTGTAATTTGTAACTGTAATTACCACCCCTGTCTAGTTGGTGGCGAGTGCGCTCCAGTGTGGCAGCAGGGTGCAGGATCATCAGCCTCCAGAACAAAAATAAAACTATCACAAGTCTTTTGCTATGCCTTTGATTATACACAGGCGAGTAAGTTACCCACTAGTTGATCTGAGGTGTCTACAGCGATCTATCATTAAAGAGTGCCAAAACGGTATTTATTGCTTGAATTTCCTAATAAAATGGACAGAATTTTAAATCTGAGATTTTGTTTCATATCAAAAGTAACAACGCACAAAGCTTAGCCTATTGCGAATTATTGGATGGGAGGCGCACTATATGTTCGGTTCATTCATCAACTGAAAACAGAATTGCTTGGGATTTACGAATCGATATTGGTTCATAAAAATTAGAATCTATATCGAGAAAAAAATTTTTTTACCCAGCCATAGCATATTTTGTTGTTTTTAGTGGCCTCCGCTGTCACTGCGGTGAACATGAAAAGTGACGCACAGTCTCATCTGTTCTCATCATAAATAAATAAATGCATAAGCCTATATGCTCGTCGATTCGTTTCATTATTAAAAATGAAAATGTCAACAAAAATACAAGCAATTAAATGTGTTATTATAATTAAAATATGAAAATTAAAATGACGGGTAATAATAGATTATGACGGAATTTTTCGACCCTGTCCGTCAACATAATTTATTCACAAGTCTTTTGCTATGCCTTTGATTATACACAGGCGAGTAAGTTACCCACTAGTTGATCTGAGGTGTCTACAGCGATCTATCATTAAAGAGTGCCAAAACGGTATTTATTGCTTGAATTTCCTAATAAAATGGACAGAATTTTAAATCTGAGATTTTGTTTCATATCAAAAGTAACAACGCACAAAGCTTAGCCTATTGCGAATTATTGGATGGGAGGCGCACTATATGTTCGGTTCATTCATCAACTGAAAACAGAATTGCTTGGGATTTACGAATCGATATTGGTTCATAAAAATTAGAATCTATATCGAGAAAAAAATTTTTTTACCCAGCCATAGCATATTTTGTTGTTTTTAGTGGCCTCCGCTGTCACTGCGGTGAACATGAAAAGTGACGCACAGTCTCATCTGTTCTCATCATAAATAAATAAATGCATAAGCCTATATGCTCGTCGATTCGTTTCATTATTAAAAATGAAAATGTCAACAAAAATACAAGCAATTAAATGTGTTATTATAATTAAAATATGAAAATTAAAATGACGGGTAATAATAGATTATGACGGAATTTTTATAATCCTGTCCTTCAAAATTATAATAAATGACTCAAAGTGCTTGTGGTGTGTTCAGGTCTTTTTGACGCGTCGCTTACTTAAACTGTAGAAATGGTAAAACGTTTTTTTTTTTTTTGGTGCAACTGATGTCTTGCGGTCTGGAAGGATCCAATTTGTGGTCTGCTAATTAATGACCCCTGCTAATTGATGTATAAGTAGAATAATACATCACAGAACAAGCAGAAGTCTGCAATGTTCTACCTCTACAAGGGGTAATATATATACTCATAGGGGTAAAACTGTATTCATACTGTAAACAGCTTCGGAGTGCAATGTGAATATGACTCTTCTGGTAAATGTATCATCCTAGAACGTTTGGCTTCCTGCCTCTAGAGAAATGGCTCTGTCAAATTTAATTACTTTCTCTTTTCTCATTCACTCTACGTGTAACGAGAACCAGCCTCAATCACCAGGAATATTAGATGGAGATGTGCTCCATCACATAGTTTGATATCAAAATATTCAAGAAAGTCAATTCTTCTACCAACCCAAGAGGCAGTCAGAGGAAGGGGAAGAGCAGTAAGTGAAGGAGCTGAAGTGATGGTAAATGATAACAGTGGTAAATTATTGCTTCACTACATTGTCAATGACCAGTAATGTTATAAACCTTTAAATAGAGACATTCCCTTATTTCTAACTTACTCTAATTTTTCAGCACAATGAGGAATCTTGTCACAACTGCTAAAAAAGAAAATTAATTTCTTTAAAAAAGAAAATGTGAATACAGAGCGACCTTTTTTTTTTTTTTCCTACACTCTGATCATTGTTTAGTTTTTGAGTCATTGAAAGAGGTCTGAGTTTGGTTCTTCTGGAGATTGACCATTTCTTCTGGCAGCAGAGTGTAGGCAAAACAACAGCAGTTGTTTGTTGTCAGTCTGTTGTCGGACTAAGAAAAATAAACTAGATTGCTCTTCATAAATAACATTTTATTCTATCTAGAGGTGAAAAGTGGTGGTTTTACACTGAACATTCACAATGAATATTCATGCTTGTTGTGAATAGGCCTTGATGGTGGAAAAATAAGGATTGTGTAAATTAGTGGAACTCAGAAGTGCCTGTGAGCTAAAAAAAAAATCAAACATCATTGAAACATGAACATCTGTGAACAGCTCATTATGTGTTTTATCTTTGACCGCACATACTCTCTTTGAAGCTCTGAGGAAGTGCTTCCTGCTCACCTGTGAATAATTCTCAGTGGATCTACTTATGACATGACGTGACATGACATGACATGACATGACATGACATGAAGTATGGTGACCCATAACCATTAGGCCACGACTTCCCTTTGTCTTATGCAGTTGAGTAACACCGTTGAGACGGGCAGCACTCAGTATCTCCAGTGATATTCATTCCAGTGTCCTGAACTGTTCCCAGGAGAACTCATGCTGGAAAAATACCAGAGCTTCTGTCACGGAAATATCACAACTTTCCTTATTTTATGTCTTGCTGCCCAGAGCAAACTGTGTGATGTGAAATCTAATGAAGTTACATCTGCAGGCAAGGTCGAACAAATGGGGTTAAGATGTAGAACTCACCTGGGAAGCTGTGTCTTCATCTGGAATTGACAGGAGCTTTGCCATAAACATTGACCATGATTTCTGCAGTGCATAGGTGTAGCTTGACGTCTTAGTTTGGGGTCAGTGTGACAAGATAGGAAACCACCCCATTTTAAATTTTTTTTTGGTACATATACACATACACAGAGATTGAGTGAGAGACCATTGAGTGATCTCATGATGCAGTAAATAAAACTGCATCATCTTACCCATTGTAGAGTTAAAGTTTTTTTTTCTTTTGACTGCACTTCTCTTCTCTAAGTAGGGTTCAGAAAGTAACAATCCATTTTATTTTTATCTTTTATTCATAAATTGCGTATAAACCTGTCAGACCTGTCATATAAACCTGTCATTATAATTAATACAGCCAATGTGATTTTAATTTGAGGTAATTTGTTCACACTTGAGTGTCTAGTACCTGTTTATCAACATGTGTTTGCTTTAAATCAAACACTGTTATGTTGTGATTCATTTCAGAGCTGGTTGGTTTTGCTCTAGAACCCTTTACTGAAGAATTATTACTGCTGTATAATACCAGCCATATGAGAAGGATTTTCTGTTTTAAGAGAACTTAAAGTGGTGATGATTGAAATGTGTTCTTTACTGGACCTGGTTCCTCATATTTCAGTGGTTTAATAGCAGAAATATGTCTCCACTTGAGGTTCTGGAGTTCCAACAATAAAATAAAATGAACCATTTTCAGCTTGCTTAGGCAAAACACATACAGAAATGTAATATGTGACATGTGTCCCTATTTCGAATGGTGTTGTCATATATGTTGTCTTATAAGGCAATATATTATTATAACATATATACTCAGAATATTTGAAGTTGTAAGTTTATGCCATATTTACATTTACATTTAGTCATTTAGTAGACGCTTTTATCCAAAGCGACTTACAAATGAGGACAATGGAAACAATCAAAATCAACAAAAGAACAATGATATGCAAGTGCTGTGACAAGTCTCAGTTAGCTTAACGCAGTACACATAGCAAGGTTTTATTTTTTTTTTTTTTAATTATAGAATAAATAAAAAGAAAACAGATAGAATAGAAAAAGAATAGAGCAAGCTAGTGTTTGAGGCGTTTTTTGTTTTTGTTAATTGTATAATAAATAAAAAGAAAACAGATAGAATACAAAAAGATTAGAAAAGCTAGTGTTATTATTTTTTTTTTTTTTAGAAAATAAGCAGTTAGTAAATTAATAGATAAAAGTTTTTTTTTAAAGAATAGAATTAGAATAGAGTGCTAGAGTTAGCGGGTCAAATAAAGGGTCACCATATGTGAAGTACCCATAATAAAGTAGTACCCATATTGTATATATATATATATATATATATTAAAAATATTTATATGATGAATTTTTATATAATACTGTAATTTAAGACCCTTTATATGAACATTATATGTGTGATTTATATATGCAAATTGATTTAAATAACAGTCAATATGCTTATATATGATTTTTTTTCTTTTTTATTAGAATGAGACAAGTTTACTAACTGATGATTGTCATCATCAATATATTAAAAGAAACACCTGATCATATTTTCTCTGGGCTTCTGTGTTATAACAAATATGTTTCAGGAACACATGGTTACAACAGGCAGAGGAGAAAAAGGAAAAAAAAAAAAAAAACCCCAAAACAAAAA